>NC_134114.1:69257500-69340000 GCF_040939455.1 Microcebus murinus
CAGGTTCATATCCTTAACATTATCCCTGGGGTTGAGACTGAGGAGGAAAAACCTATTTATTATTACTTTTTCTTCCAGAGTAAGATTTTAAAAATTAACTAACTGTGGCAAGATAGGTAAGCTTATCAGAGCATGAGAGTATCTGGTGAGATGAAGATCAGAGGACCAGAGGGGAGGTGTGGGAGGGCTAGAGGTAGCAGCAGCTATCTTTGCTCCCTTCCATGGGCAGCATGGCATCTCCCTCCAGAATTCATGCAGACCTTTTCTGTCCAGCTAATTTAACTCACCATGCTTTCTCCAAGGCCCTCAAATGATGTACCTGCCCACTCTCTCACAAATACCTGGCCAAATCCAAATGCTTCATGGCATCCTAACATTCCTCAATTTCCATTTGTACTTTAAAACTGTTGTAGCTTTTTTCTGGATTCCATTTCTTATGGAACTCTACCATGAACTATTTTGCACAAAAGAAAACACAAAGACTCTTTTACTTCCACTAAATTAAATTAAAATTTAATTTAATTTAAATTGAATTAAGGTAGAGAGGTGCCTTAAATTTACTCTGAAGGCAGGGAGATGTTGACATTACAGGGACGGTCTGCTATGAAATCTTTGGCATATTTCTAATCCAGGGCCTTGGGTTTTGGGAATTATAAATCTAACCCAATTTAACACTCTCAACCTAAAGGGGATGGGGACTCTAAATTGGATTGGCTTCACCCTAACCTAAAAGAAGTAATAGATTTCATTTTTCCATATTTGTGGTCTGGCAGCCATGGCCCTCCTTATATTTTTAAAGTCCAAGAGGATTCCTAAAAGATGCCAGTGTGGTTTGGGGGTAGGGGTAAATATATGTCTTTGCAGGCCCCTATCTATACTGTATACATATGTTTTAAACATGTTCTTGAGAGAAATGTTTTAAAGTCTTCCATCAGCAAAAGCCATTACCTTCTTTTTAAATTACGACATATGTTACACATATGTATTGTGAGGGTTACAGCATGTGAATTACTTGTACAGGAAAGAATATTCTAAAAAGAAAATCAAATAATGTATGTTTCCTTCAGATTAGGATCTGACACTATTGTACATTTATAAATCCAAGGATCATCACTACTGTCTGAGCATGAATGAATCATCGCTCTGGTTAATAACACAGTTGAGGTTTGAGATGTCTTTTTTTTTTAAAAAAAATATGTATATATATAAACAGATTAGCTCCCTCTAGAGCTCCTTGAGTTAAAATTTCACATTAAGTTGTTTCAAAGGTTTTTCAAAGTATAAAAAGCTGGTACCTTTTCCCACTTTTATTATGCAGATTATGATTGCACTCAGTGTTTCTACTTGAGTGTAGTCTTTATGTGGTTTGATAAATTATAATATTTTACCACAAACCTCTCCTATTACTTTACATTTCTGACCATATACTCCCTATCGTCTGGTACTCTATTCTGTGCTTTCAGGCACACCTGATTACAAGTGCCCTGTACCAGGAAGATTCGTCTGCCAACAGTGGGTTTGGCAGAATCTTTTCCATTAATGGCAAAGACTACTTCTTATTATTCTTTCTGAAGATTCTTTCAGACAAGTCTATCTCAACAGCATGCTACTCATGGAATGAATATTAATATCATTTTTATGTAATATTACACTACTAAAACACTGGTGTCCCCCAAGGCACCAGCACCTCTAGTGATTACAATGAAATACACACATTTTGATACATAAAATGTGAACACTAAACTGTCCAGCAGGAAATTCAGACCGGTATGATATCAACTCTTAGACTACTTACAGTTCACACATCTATCTGCATTCACTATTTCTATTTTGAAAGTAGACATTTTTAAGCAAGCAGTCTTTGTAAGTGCAGTAGTTACATTCAAGGACTTTGGAGTCAAATTCCATGAGTTCAGATCCCTGCTCTGCCGCTTCTGGTAATGCTACTTTGAGTAAATTATTTCAACTTTTTCTGTGCCTTTATTTTATCATGGGAATGTTATGGGAGATAATAAAAACACTTAAGTCATAGGGTTATTGTAATTATTAAGTGAATGACAAGTGAAGCAATTAGCAGAAGATCTGGCCCATAGTACACGAATTGTAATAGGTGATCCCACAAAAATATGCAACAGAAACTACTACGTATATACGTAAACTAGTACACTCTCTTCACTCATTTAGAAAAAGCTAACAGAAGCTAAGTTTACAAGTGCATTGAATGACAAATATTATTTTTCAGAAGCCATAGATCCATAAAGAAAAAATTTGTGAAGGGCTACTTTTCCCTATGATTATGTAGTACAATATTTCTATAACTGCAAGGCTGAGGAAAAGTAAGAGCTGAATATTGTATCTATTTAAAATCCTGTAATCGGCATACTAGATGAGCCACAGCACACCCTGCACTTGAGAATGAACACAGAATTGTTGGAGCAATACTGTGGCAGTTCCACTTTCCTCCCACCAGTGAACCCTTTCAGAATGACTTGAGCTGGCAACAAAGCATGGAGCCATGCCTTAGCAGTGCCAAGCTGAAGGAAAGAGAGTGCCTTTGCCACTTTGTTTTCTATATAGAGGGAGTGTATCTGACTGTGTTTTTAAAAAGATAATCACAGAGATATAAAGTATGTCCAGAGGAAGGCAGTATAGTGTTGTAGTTAAAAGCATGCATAGGCTTTGGAATTAGATATACTTAGATTTTTATTTTTAGTTAATCATTGTAAGAACACAAAAATAGGAATAATAGCAGTAGTCACCTCACACAGTTGCTGAGGCATAAATAAGATGAAGCACATAAGAAATCAACAATGTCAGCTATTATTACCTTAACATTCATCTCTAATTTCTAAAATGCATTCTTCTTTTTAGATATGGTATCTATGTGCTCTTCAGTGACTTCAAAATTCATACCAATAGGGTAGCAATTTTGAAGTGTCACACAACTAGTAAGACCATCTCTTGCCCCTACCTCCCTGATTCTGTAAAGTGATTTGGGCTTGCTCAAATGTTTTTAAAGAAAATAATTTGGTATAAACAGGATGACTGTATATTCCAGTTTGCCCAGGGCAGTCCTGGCTTATGGACTATTAAACTGGCATAACTATTAATAGTGTCTCCTATCACTGTTAAAAGTGTTCTGTTTTGGATGATAAACAATTTGGTCACTGTATGTATAACATATGTTAAATGTTACTCTGGCAAATGGGTGAATATTACAAAGTTTCACTCTGCCCACTGCTTAGTGATTTAAGCATATACCCCAAACCTATATAGTTATCACTATAAAAATAACTATGTAGGGAAACACACAAGAAGTATTGCAAAAGGTTTCTAAGTTCAAAACTTAAGAGCAAGCCTTAGCACTGTGCTGATCTCCTCACAGATGGACGAGCAGTCTCACACCCTGGTTAGGTAAACATGGCCAGCTGGATCTCCACTGTAGCAACAGGATAAGACAACATTCTCTTTTCCTGTGCTTTGAAGCCCTAGCTTCAATTCTTGCAACCTTTGTCTAATTTCAGGAAGGAAAAGGCTCTCCACAGGCAAGAACACCAAGGGATAGGGTATGTAAACTGAAACTTCTTGGGTCACATGCATTTATGAAGATAAGTCTCCAGCCACCAGTTAGGGAATGGCAAGTTATGATTTATTATTGCAGGCAGCCAGAAGAGAGCAGTAATAACTTCCTTTTCCTTTCCTGCCTAGACCGTGCTGCCACGTGCAGACTCCCTCAACAACAAAAAAGCATGTGTAAGGTAGATTTGAGAGAAAAAGAAAAGAAAAAAAAAAAGCAAACATTAAATGACTGACAACCTGGAAGTTGAGGAAGATAAGTGCTTTACAAAAATACATGATGGTGGGGGTGTAGGGGGAAAACAATAGTTTGAAAAATTTACCAATCAAGAAAATAGCTAGGATATTACATGAGAGACAACACAAGAAAAAAAATTAAAGGGTTCACTCATATATTAAGAAAATAATACAATTGATCATCATGTTGACTTATTGATTAAAAGTTTTTTTAATGTAATAAGACTGATCATAGTAGGCAAGATTTAAAATATAAGATTTTAAAATTATAATAAATATATTATACATAAGAATTAGATATGTTATAAAAGTATAAGTGAGAACTAAACATTGTCAACCCAAAAAACTAAGGCAGGCTTAGCAAAGGAGGCATTTAAGGGGTGACGTAAATAGTTTTAGATAGAAAATGAGGAAATGTATTAAAACTTTATAAAAGTACTATATACCAAGAAATGTTTCTGACACAAATAAGTAGCAGGTATGTTTACAATACCAAGCTAGAAAAATAACTTATGAGCCATTATTAATTGGCACAGTCTAGAAATACTTAGGTCTATAATTAGGTATCTCTTAGATGTATAAGTACTCAAGAGTCATCAACTATTGAATGGTTTAAACACTTGTGGCAGAAAAATTCATTAGGTTCAGGAGGAGCAGACATATACATTCAGCTGGAAGAGAGTTAATATATTTAAGTTTTAAAGCATAACATTTTCTTCTGGTCTGGGAAAAAGAAAGCTAAAGGCATAAGATTTCCTGATGCAAAGGCATACAGTTGATAACCAGAGTATAGGAAAATATGCTATTTAACAAATTTCTCTTAAAAACATTTACATTAAATTTCTACAGAGATATTTGACAGATTTGAACTTTTACTAAAGTTTACAAAGTTACTCTGTAAAGTAATAGTTTTATAAAAAATTTGGGTTCCAATTACCTGTATTGTATTTTTACATACTTTAAAGACTGTAAACTCTGTTACTTAGCATAAACAGGGAGTATTCTAATTGATCAACTACTCTAGGTAATAGATTATAAGTATAAAGTCGAGGAAAGCATAACTTCTGACCTTTAGGAAGAACTTAAAATTTAGGAAGGAGGGCAGGTTCAGATATGTTCTGTAAAAATCATTAATATTCTGAGTGTTTATATATAGATTATCTCATTAGACAGAAGAATTCCTTTTTAAGTAGATTGGTAGTTGAGGAATTATGCACTTGTTTTACAGATGATGAAATCGATGACTAGAGAAAGTAAGTGACTTGGCTATATTCACATAGTAAGTGGCATAGCTAGATATTTTAACTTAATCCATGGCTATTTGTACATAATATCCTACAATTTCCCTTCTGAAATACTTATAATACTGGTAATGATTTGTTCACTGTCTTTCTTTCTCACTGAAATGTAGGCTCCATGAGGGCAGGACCATATTTATCAACACCTTATTCCCACTACCTGCACTTCCCAATATCTGGCACTTAACAGGTACTCAAAAAGTATTTGTGGAATGAATGGAGATGCTATTTACAGAAATTGAATAGATCAGGGAAGGTGATGGTTAGTGTATTTAGAAATAAATGGTTTGGTGTATTTAGAGCTTACGTCATAGGCTGTGTTCCCCAGGAAACAGACTGTAAGATAGTGTTCAGCATATAGGATATTTATAAAGGATGTCCTTCAAATCAACATTTGAGGAAGGGAGGGGAATGGGGCAGGATTGGACAGAGAGAGAAGTCAAAGTGAGATATAGGCCCAAGGATAGCCTTGCATAACCCCAAGGGAGCTCTGGATCTAGAATGGCCCTTAAGAGTTGCCCAAGTTGGGCCCAGATGGCTTAGCCTTTAATCTTCCCCATTGTTCAGTCTTTGAATATGGGCTCCAAAGTGACAGAGAGGCAATCTCTGATGGTCTGACAGCTGCAGGCTGCCTGAGAGTACTCCCAAGGCCTGAGGCAATAAGTCATATATCAGAGGTGCAACTGAGTAGTCCATCACAGTGTCCATCATGGCCATAAATGAAATTATTCAGTTATTCAGTAGCATTAACCTACTGTCCATTCAAATCCAAATTATCCTTCCAATCTGCCCAGCACTCTATTGTCTTATTCATGTACACAAGATCACATTATAATTTAACTCACTAATATCTAAGAGGTTGAGTAGATTTCTCTCAGATTTTAGACCTCTGACAATCTACACCAATTATCCCACTGAATTTTGCATTATTCCCCAACTAAAGACCATAAAGAGAAAAACATAAAGCTTAAAGAATGAGCAGTCAACTTTCAGAAGACTATTAAGAAGCAAAAAGATAACAAAATCACAAATTTCAAAAATTATCCTATAAATCCATTGGGGAATGAGTTGATTTTCTGAATTTCAAATGAAATATGTATGTCAGATAAAGCAAGGTATACCTGTGATTTCAAACCTGAATGTACCTAAGTACAAAATAACCCAAACTTCAAATAAAGTATGCAATCATCACTATTTAATGTCTGCAATAATATGCTCAAACCTGACGGTGTTGAGAGGGGAAAGGAAAGGTGAGCATGGACAGAAAGGATTCGCTGTAAAAGTAGCAGGTCAGCTTTTATGCCCTATGAGATGGATAAAATGAAGCCTGTGCTATATAAATTTAGGGACTAACGACATTAAACATTTTAATTATTTTCTTTTCCAGATCTTATTTGCTTTATATACTCAAATGTTTCTAAGTTTTTCCTCTAGAAAGTCAGGGTAATCGTCACTGATCACATTTCTTCAATGTAGGCTCAGGTTTATGCAACTGAAATGGTATAGCACTGATGTGATTTGGATATATCGGGAGGGAGTTCTTGACCAGCTCAATCAAAACTAGCTAAATGTTCCTAAAACATGATGTGTTAATCAATTGTGGGTTATTACAGTTGCCAGGCACTGGGAGAGGTTGACACTCATTTTTAGATGAGAAAATTGCATCATTATAATAAGTATAAGTACCAGGCTTTCAACATTGTTTGAAAATATTTGAACAAGGATCTCCAGATGGCTCTTCTACCTAGGAAATTATGCTAAATACCCGGAACTTCTGTTCCTGCTTAAACATTCAAGTGGGTACCACTGTAGGAAGAAATTTCTATTAAACTAACTACTTATTTATTTTTTTTAACTTTCAAATTTCAAAATATTAGGCAGGGTACAAATGTTTTTTGTTACATGGATACCTTGTAGAATATTTAAGTTGGGGTTTTTAGTGTGCCCATCACCAGAATAGTGCTCACTGTACCCAACAGGTAAGTTTTTACCCCTCACCACCTCTCACTCTACCCCCTCTTGGTTTCCAATGTCCCTTACATCTCTTTCATTAGGCTACTTATAAGGACTGTTTAAATGCACACTCCACTATTCCAACAAATGCAGGATAATTCCTTAAGTTGGGGTTTTAAAGTCTGATTTGGATTACATGTTGGAGACATTTTTCTCATGAAACCGTATCTCATATTTCTGAAAAAATAATAAAAGTCTGTAGAAATAAATGGTTTGAAATATGTTTATTTAAGATGGGATTTTTGAGGATTGTATTTACTGTATAAAACCATGTAAACATTGGGTGGGAGAAAGGATGAGATTGGATTGAAAGTAGCTGTTTAACTTTATGGCTGTATCTTCCTTTCATAGAGAACATACATACACACTACATGTAGTAAAAGAGCACTTCTGAGTTCATATACTAGTGAACCATAAACAGTTACTACACACTAAGTGTCCTCTATCAATATCCACCCTAATGGAAAACACTGGAGTAGCACTTCAGATCACTAACAGGAAGAGGAGAACCCTGAAACCCATCATTTAGACATCTGATGACAGCTCTGATGCACGAGTGCACTGAAAAATTTACACCGAGGAAGGGTTTATGTGTGAGGGAAGGAGAATTATTCTCTAGGCTATTTTTTAAAATTCCATTTTCCTTCATGTGTCTATTCCTTAGCACTTCTTTGGGGAACATTCCACTAGTTGAGTTAATGATTAAGGGTCTCCATTCTATTATTATTAAATATTGCCTGAGTTTTATGAGTCAAAAATAATTCAAACACCAAAACATCTAAAATAAATATACTTAGGCAACACAGCACAGGATGTTTAATAAGCATCAGTATTTGCTATGGTAGGAAGCAGAATTTTTGTTACATCACACCTTTTGTTAAGTAGCCAATTTAGCCAATATGAAATCCTATAAAATGGCAAAGATATAAAAAAGAGTCAGTAGTTCACTAATTTAGAAAGTCAATTATATGTCACTGTTTCATATCAGGTTAATTACTTCATTTACATTTTCAGAATTTTAAAGTAGTGCATGAAAGGTGACAGATTGACAGTACTGCAGACTGCAATTCTTACACTATTTTACTGAGTGTTAATAATATAAAAGGCAATATACAAAACAGAATTACACATAGGTTTTATCTAATGAGATTAGATAGTGAAACAGACATGGTGCAAAAATGGGAGAAGAAGAGAGGTATTTTCAGAAAAATTTTACTGAAGACGTACAGTACAAGGGAAGTGGTAAATTGCTAGATAGCTTCTATATTGTTCTTCTAGGCACATATGTATGAAAGAATGGCAGTTAAATATCAACAAAACATCAATGTGTCTAAAGGGAGGAGAGTGAATGACATTCGAGAGAAGTCAAAAGAAGTCTAGATTGAAAAAGAATAAAAGTGACTCCTTGAGAGGAAGGTTTATCGTAATCAGAAGTATAATAAAAGGAGATACTACCACAGTCAGAGCACAAAAGAAGACTATGCATAGGAATGAGGAACAAATGTTGAGTTTCCATAGTTCTGATTCCTTACCCACTTTCATAAGAACCCAACCTGCCACTCCTTATTGTGGGTGTCATGATGAAATCTACCATACTACTTTCTGTCACTGCCTTGTCAGGAAAAGCAAGGCTTCCCCCTAAGTCTGTCTCTTCCCACACAACCATCAGCACATTCAATGATCTATTAGTCCCTTTTTTCCTTAAAAAAAAGGGGGGGGGAGGACAATAAACTCATCGCTGAATTTTCCAGTAATTGAATTAAATGTTTCTAGAAGGTAATTTGATGCTGATGCCACTTTTTTTCAGTCTGTGGGAGTGGGTGGATTAGACCTCACAGCGTTAAAATTGATATTCTGGTAGTCATGAAAGCAATATAATTATAACTTCTATGGCCTTTTGTATAAAAGTGAATTTATAAGTAGCATCATGGGCTACTGAAACTAGTTTAAATATTAATAATGACATGGCTCCATCTGTAACATCACATGGGAAGAAAAGCATGAAAAGTTCTCAAAAACATTAGAAATTATCCAAACTTCTTTCTGTACAGATGAGAAAACAGGTGAAGTGACTTAGGTGTCACTTCTCCTGTGCCATGGGATAACATCAGTATCAAACTCTAAATTCCACAACTGCTAAAGCCTCACCTTCACTCTATACCACAGTGCACTACCTAAGAGCACACATGCCATCAGTTCTTGATGATGTGTCCCAGTGCTCAGCTTCCTTGTAATACTACAGGCGCCAAAGTGATTTACTTTTATAAAAGTTTTGGGTTGACAGGCCACCTAGGTGGTTTGTACACATAAACTGCCTTAATTCTGTAGACTGAATGGCTGTTGTTTGTTCTTTTTCTGATCAATTTGGCAGGTCAAGTCAGTCAAACTGGTTTCTCCATGTAGACACTGCCTTACTATGGAAATGAATGTGGAAACATTCATCTTTGTCAGAAATAATGTCAAATTATTCAAATTTATTGGTGAATTACAGCAAACATCCCAGCTGATGAACATCTCAGTCATATGTTTTTTTAGAGAACACTTATGGTTCTGAAAAGATAACATTACAATGAGCTTTCCCATTCTGAAGGGAAGATGCTTGGATAGAGGATGGGGTCTGTTATTCAAGATAATAATTTACTTTAATCATAGAAATTCCAAGGATATCCAGAACTATAAGTATTAAAACACGTCTCTTTAGATAGTGTTGCTATTGTTTTTTCCCCCTCTTCTTCTTATGGTCCTCTTTCAAGACCCTTAGGAAGCCATCTCTAAGACCCTTTCTGTCAGTTTCCATCTTTTCCATAGACACACTGCAGCCTTCACATTAACACTGCTTCTTTGGCTTGAGGTAATAAACGATTAGCTACAGCACAGTGGTGTGATGTTCATGTTATTCTTTGCTGTACTACACCCAGCCAATGTCTCAAAAATTAATGCAAGTATATCAGCATCTGAAATTAACTTTTTATAGCCAAAAGCAACATCCTGCTAGGAGGAGAAAAACCTATTATAAATGGACTGGCATCTGATTGCTTGTAGATGGTTAGTACCAGGAAAATAACATTTCAAATTATAAAATGTTGAATATAACAAAAGCTGCCCCATATTGATTAATCGGTGTTTTGTTTATGAACTGATAAGGTCTAACTAGGTAGTGCCTATTCTTAGTAAATGACAGATCTATTACTAAAGATCAGAGATGGACCTAAATTGGCTAATGTTCTTATGATATTATATAGAAATAATTAGAAAAAGATACCTGTAAGAAAAATAACAGATAGCATTTCTCTTTGACCAGTTTAGTGTCCTGGAAAATATTTTTTTTCTAAGAAATTATGTAAAACTAGTCACTTGTAATATATTTAAAAGTATACATTATTCAACAAGCACTATCAAGAAATCACTTCAGAAAATTAGAGGAGAAAAAAAATCAACCCAGGATAATGCACATATCTGTTCCTCTTTGAAAATTTTTAAATAATTTCTTGTTAAAGTACCCATTTAGTGGAAACCAATTTTGTGTGCTGCAAAGGTATTTTAAAAATGTTATTTAAAACTGCCCATGTGTTTATGCTCAGATATTTTACTGATGTTCAGACCAAGCTTGACTATACCAGCATTCTTTTTTGCCCCTTTCTGGTTAGGATGTAAAACATATGCCATGAAAACTTGAAAATCTTAAAGAATATTTTATTCTAATTACTCATGTAAAAAATCAGTATCTTTAGTTAATAAAAATAGGGCATGACTTAATTGCATATTTCTATATACATATGATATAGCTATAACTCTAGAAGAAGAAGAATATAAAATTTTACCAGTTCTGTTATGGATCTAATTAATTAGGAAAACAAGGCAAAATAGTTTTCTATCTTCTATGGGCTACAGATTGCTGCCCAATGTGGGCAGCAGGGAGAGGCAGCAGAGAGAGTTTTATTTTAAAAGTACATATTAAATTTACACAAAAACATTATTAATGCCCTTAGAGATTATAAATGATGCCTTAGTTTGAAACATTAGTGTTTGGGTTTAGAATGGACATTAAGACTCTAAAAAATGAATAGAACAAATCTTTACATTTTAAAGATTTGAAACTATAACTGTCAACTGAAAATGTTTACTTAATTATATTGACACTTTATGTTCAACTAGTAGCCACAGCCCTAGTCCATAAATACAGTTAGGAATGGCAGCACATCCATTTTTCTTTACTCATTTTTAAGTGATCAGCTGAGATAGAGGACTAAATACAGTTTCTAAAATAGTTTTAAAAACTCTCACGTCACTTTTGAACTAGGTACATGTGAAAAATTACAAGTAGAATCACTGAAAGAAATTTACATAAGCAAAAAGGTACAAATTATTGCTATTTGTGCTCTTCATTCTTATCCTTTGCTTATCTTTCTTTTGACCTTTATCCAAACGAATCACACTAACTCTTGAATGCTTTCTCTCCCTTGATTTCTAAAGCTGTTCATCACACTTGCTGGCTAGAAGCACAGCTGGCAAGGGATCTAAACCTCATCACTGGGCAAACTTGCCCTTCTGGTTTTGCCAAGAATGACATTTCCAGTGGAAAAAAAAAGTTACTGTATGGGACACTGGATACTCTATTTATTTGTGAGAACCAATAGCTCCAACCCCCTTTGTTAGAATTACATATAGGCATTAGAAATAAAACCAGAATAACAAAGAATCAAACAGCCTAGAGTTCTCTAAATTCAATTGTTAATTAAAGTGAGAGCACAGAAATCAGCTGAGTATTTTTACTCATTTCCCGAAGAGAGATGCAACAGAGGATAAGCAGTGCCCCCTAGTGTCAATAACCACAGACAATAAAAGCTAGAGGAAAGTTGCTAATGTTAGCTGAACTAAATTATTAAAAATATATGTATATAATAAATTATAAATTCATCATTATTTAAATTTTAGATTTTACATGTATATAAAGGCACACTCCATCATTTATTTAATACTGATTTGCTCAGGAATGTGCGAGAGTGAGGGCGTGCGCGCGCGCACACGCACACACTGTACACAGACTGACATGGCCAAGATGTCTTTAATGTTCCAGGCAGCTCAGAAAAAAATTCCACCCAGCACAGCAGGCCATGCATGAAGCGGGTGTCAGCGAGCCCTGCAGAATCACTCACTGTGAAGACGTCTAATAGGAACTGCTGAATACACAATACGGGCAGCATGGCCTGAATGGCTAAAGTGGAGTGGCCACAACGGAGTCCGAAGGTTTCAAACCCACCCAACATTGCAATTAAATCTGTAAAGAGCATTTAAACATTTTTCCCTTTTTCTGTTGGCAATAGGTTAGCATACTTAGCCTATATTAGAGACTAATTTTGAAAATGCTATAACTTTTACTGTACATATTCTGAATATCGGGTCGTAAATCCTAAATAGAATAAATAAAATACACATCTCTCTTTGGAAGAAAATGCAACACAAAATTAAAATATTAAAAATATTACATATATTTTATGGAATTTGAGTTGGGGTATATTTTTTGTCTCACAAATCTAATATATGAGAAAACTTAAAAGTTATTTTTTAAAGACAATGAGGTATCTATATAGTCACATATGTGACAAAAAGGTAAAGTTAGCTTCTCAGTCTGTGAAATGCTAAGTCACTTATTTATTACAGCATTTTCTGTCATTGAACCCATAAATAGGGGCCAAAAAAAATGAAATGAAAAAGAAAACAACCATACAAATACAACGATGAACAAAAGAAAAAAAACAAGAAAAAAGCCAGGAGGACTGGATATATATGTCTCAAAGAAACTACTAATAAAAAACAAATTAATAAGAAAAGCTATCGCTTAATTTTATTTGCATAAAAAGTACAGGCAAAAAAGTTCAAGGCTATTCAAAACATACATTTATATAAGAATCCATTTGTGAATTACTTTGCCACATAAACCGATAATGCATATACTGCTAGTTTTGCATTTTAAAAAGCAAGGGACATAATTAGGCCTTTATGGAAAGATTCCTATATGCATTTAAATTGTTCCATCTTTAAAACAACAAAGATGTAAGTGCAATAGTTTTGTAGGCATAAACATCATGTCCAGAATAATTAATATTTAGGAGGAGATAAGTCTTTAAGCCCTTTGCAATAACTTCTGGCTAAAATGGAAGCTGAAACTTCAACGATTTAAATATAAGAAAAAGTTCTAATATGCCTACTACTGAATTTATTTAGAAGTTTAACTTTGGCATGACTATTAAAATCTCAGGTAATTAAAAAACAACAACAAAAAATTCTTAGTTGTAACAGTATTTAGGTAACATTCAGAAGGAAATAAAATGTGGAAGGATTTACATTAATGTTAATTGTAATAACATACATTTTGTTACATTAAAAATTATGAGTCACTTCTCATAAAAATCTCCAAAGGAAATGGGATTTTATCCCATATCAGTAATAACAGGTACTACTTAGGTAGGTGATAGTGAAAAGTGAAATTTGTGTGCCGGTCCTAGAGGAACGAGGCCTTGTTTTTTCTTTGGTGGAACACTTGCATAACATGCTATTGCAGTTGGCACTTAAACATCAGGTAATTTCCTATAACTCTTCAACAGTAAAAACGTTATACATAGGAAGTTGTTATGTTCTTTTATGTCTTTTATGAATTTTTGTTTTCATAGATACTTATAGTTTTTATCTTTAATTCAACTGTAGACTATCTGGTGATTATTTGTTATTAATATAGGCATAAAATAATGTGACATTCTAAACCCACCCCCAAACTCATCTATATCAATTACCAAAAGACTCAAGAAAAAGAGATGGACAAATTCTAAAGGCCAAGATGGGACATCATTAAGAAAAGCTTCCATTTTTGGAGATAAAAATTAAGAATTTTTTAGACTTAGTCCAGAACATGCTGTATGTTGATTTGGGAATGTATGAATCCCTTGTCTATGGCCAGGTTTTTCTTGTTGCAGAAACAAGGAAAGGTTAAGGAGGTCCATGCCTGTTGCATGAAAAAGATACTGGGTTAGGAGTGTGAAGATTGTGGAGCTAGGCTTGTACACAGCCGGACAGAAATAGTGATTCAGGGCTGTTCTCATTCCTACAAGGTCAAAAGAAATAAAAAAGCTTTGTAATCCATGTACACTATTATGAGCATTAGCGTGCCCATGATTACATTTGATTCCTTTCTAGAACATCTCAGATAAAAGAGTTTGGAAATATATGTACACAGATACCACACAAAGATACATTTTAAAATGTGAGCTTTTAGCTTTAACTTCCTAAAGCCTACATAAAAATGTTCAAGTACAAATTTTCTTTTGCATATGTTTCCTAAACAGCTACAAATGAGAGGATTCTTGTAAAATGCTTAGAGGCAGAAAAAGAATATAAAAGATAAATAACTTCAAGGGCAGATATTTCCTTAACACATGAATATCCATCCAAGTATCTAACAAGTAAACATCCCTTCATGCATATGATACATGTAAAGATTATTCAGTAAGAGTTTTCATATACTTAAGCAAGCATACATATGTATCAAATAATTGAGCATAATAAATTTTTAATCAGCAACTCTTATTATACCGAGAACATTTTCTTCAAGATGATAAAACTGTACGATACTTTCAGAAATGATTCAATATTATTAAAAGTTAAAACTAACAAATAGAGCATAAAACAAATATTAGTCTTTTCATATTATTTCTTTAGCCACTGATTTTAAATATCATTAAGAGCTGCCCATATTTATCAACAGGGGTTAATACCTGCTTATTAACCAATATATATTGTTCATTTATGTTAACTTGGGGCAGGGAGTGAAGAAAAGTAAGAGAAAGGTAATAAAATTACTATCTTATTCATAAATTATACAATTTTTAATTTATCTTGTTTATTTCTCAGTAAAGTAACATTTAGCCTAAAACAAGGTATATCTTTTTTTTTTTTTTACTAATCTTGTTATATTTGATGTTTTGGCTATCTTGAAAAATCTCAAACTTTTACATATAAGTTAAAAGTCAAAGTTACAATTAAAACTTGAGTTTTAAGCAACAAGAGATATAGAAGAGTGCCATACAGAGTGACAAGAAATTTATAAGCACATCCTGGATGGCGAGATACCAAATTTTATTTCATGAGTCACACAAACAGAGATTTTATGAAGGGATGCATTTTAATATATAATTAATAATTAACAATTTTACTACAAAGTTACTATGGTGTTATTACAGGTACTCAGATTCAAATAGAGAAATATGGTAACCTCTAGAAATCACCCATCCAAAATACATGATGCTTTGTCAAAGGGAAATAATGAGAACAGGGCTGAAATCACTGTATCCTTCCTTCTATGATTTAAAAATTACTATTCCTATATTTGAAAATCCATTAGCTTAAAAGCTTTTTGGCAATTTCTTGCTTCATCATTAGATATGGGAAAAAGCGATGGATTTCACTGGACAAATTTTTGCCGGCTATTTCACCATTTTCATGTTTCTCAGTACCTCACAGCAAAACCCCCTAGTTTCCCCAGAAATGTTTTACAAAGAGCCTGAGCACAGTGATCATACTTCCGACTCATATCCCCGTACTCCTGCATGGGGGAATCTGGAGAAGGTGCTTTTCTGCTCTGAGGTCCTGAGTATTACCTGAGCAGTAACAAAAAAAGCAGGCATTATATACTACATTCTGATAATTACACAGAGGCCAAGTTCCTTTATTTTCTATCAAATACTGACTTACATTTCTCCAAATCTGGGTCCATACAAGATGCTCATTATGTGGTATAACTTTTGGGGGAAGAAATACAGCAATTGTGACTAAATATGGCAGAAAATCTGGCCAGCTCAAGTGCTTGTCTATACCTATTTGTACTTAATCACGGTCAGTTGTATTTGGGGCTGTCGTTCAAGTGCTATAGGGGTTTTCAGTGGATCTCCTGTTGCACCATACACTTGTTGGCTGTCAGCAGTAAATGGTTCATCAACACAGCTAAGCGAAAGCACTTTCCAGCATCTGAATTAGCTTGTTTGATCATGGGTTGCTGTGAAATATATAGACTCTTCTGACTTCTGAGGTAAAAGAGCTCTCCTCCACTCACGAGATTATTTTATATCTAGCAGAAGCTTAAGATATATACTCACTCATTCAGATATGCAAATTTAACCACCAGAGACAAGTAAATTATGCAAGATGATGTACATTCCATTTTAGCTGGAAAAAATGTACAAACACTATACAATTCCATTTCAGAGAGCTATACTTGCACCAAGTTGAGATGCACTGAACAAAAGTTGCAATGTAATATCTGTGTTTGCACAGATTGGATTCAGTTTTGAAGAGCTGTTTTTAAGTACTTGAAGATGTTTTCCATTTTAATACTTTTATATGCCTTTTTCATTGGTAGTTTTACAGTCTTCTTCCCAAACTACCAAATATATTAAATCTTCAGAAAATAGTTATATCACTATTTTATGAATACTTTTAAATATTTTTATATCTTATATACAATAATCATTAACAATTTTAGAAATTCTACTTAAAGCTCAAATCACCCACAAATCTAATTTTTCAGTATAAGGTCATATTTTCTAATATATGTTATTTACATTAGAGTAATTCTATTGATTAACACTGGATGGATAAATTTCATGTAACTCACATATATGCCTCATTATATAGCTATATATTGCTATTGCTTTTACAGGACACCCTAAAACAGCAAATGACATTATTTAACAACTTGATGTGGTTATTGTCCTTGTATAATAAACATTTAATTCACTCCAGGTTTAATTTTAAATTATGAATTTCTGCATTTCTCAAGTAAATAAAAGAAATATGATCTCTAATATTTTTGTATCAAAGTTTACAAAACAGAATTATTAAAGTAGAAAAGATTTCTATGGCTTACGATATACTGAGTGACGCCAGACAGATCACTGAGTGAAATCATTAATTCCAAGTTTTTCTGTTAAATTTAATTTCTATACTTTAACAATATTCAAAAATAGTGACCTATTTGAATGAAAATAAAACAGCATATATAAAAATGTCCTGATGTGTAGTAAATATTACTAAATATGCTTTCTAAAACCATTAAGGAATTTTGGGAGCACAGTTTAATTACCAAGTGCACAATAATCAAATTCAGCCATGACACATTTCTAAATCTTTGCCAAAAGTAACCTTCTTATAAATTCACATAGGCTTTGATGAAACAGCAAGCTGGTCTGGAGGACACTGCCCTGAATCTTGACAGAACTCTACATTTGTCTCACTAGTTCCTCTCTAAATACGTAACAAATAGGTTGGAGGTAATGGGCATTTTCTTGATAATTAGCTGTGTAGTCTTTGGCAGACAATATAAATGTTGATTTAAGGACCAGCCAATAAAAAGTGCTAAACTGCAAAACATTCATTGCTCAATTGCTCACAGATTTAGATAAAGATAATCCTTAAACTCAGGTTTCCATTGTCACCAAATAACACTCTATTACTATAAAAGTCATGCTATGAAATACATTTTACCTATAATTGATATACAGCTGCTTAATCATTTCCATATTTGACAAGTTTATAGTATTCACAATAAAATTACTAATAACAATGAATAGCACCAGGCAAGTCATTCTGGAGCACTGTTTCATAGTGAAACTAATCAAATTCCTCATTTTCTTAAACACATAAAGCAATGCATGTCCCATTGAAACTAAGGAATCTATAAAGTTAGCAAAGACAAGTGGTAACCTATTGCAAACACAAGTAAAATTTAGTTTATGTCTAGGTTTAAGAGATCATGTTTAAAGAAAATGGTTTCAAGCTGGAAGCAAGATACAGTGTTTTAAAAACAAAAATAGCACAAGATAAGTGGCATATACTCTAGCAATTTTATTTAACGTAGCTTTTTCAAATATAATCTAGTCTATAGTGCACTCAAACTGCAGAAACATCTAAATTAGGGGGGGAAAAAAAGCAATACTTATCCTTGCAAAAAGGCCCTATACTCAAAGGAACATCTGAATAAAATTGAGACATCTGCAGTAAAGTTTTACCTTCTCCCTAGAATGTTTGAGATGAACTCAGTGTAACACTGTCTTCCAAGAAAAGACAAAGTGATCAATGCAAGAACACATCAGGCTGCCTTGGACAGGCCAATCAATGCAAGAAAGAACCTTGCCCAGGGCCTTATGCAAATAGAAGCACGTCCTGCAACCTAGGGAGGGAACATGCGCAATAGATCAATTGGATCTAAAAAACCTTACAGCTATATCAGCTTCAGACAGTAAATACATACTGACGAATATCTCAAACTTCCCGCGAATTCTTAAAATGGGTTATTTTTAATAGCTAGTTAAAAACTCTTTCTGGGATCTGGAGTGCAGCAAAGTGGAAGAAAACATCATGGGAGAAATACTCAGCATTTCTTTTAAGACTGTGCAAATAAAATTCCAATTTCTTAAAATTTCTTGGCATAGCTGAATTTTGCTGACATTTCAGAAGGTTACGTTTTAAGCGTGTTTATATTCATGAATAGAAAATAAAAATTCAAAAAAAAAAAAAAACCCATACTGTTTCAGGTGGTTCTTGAACAAAGAATAAAATGAAAATGTTATAGAAGAAATAATTCAAGATGTAAAATTACAGTCATCATTCTCAGACTAAAATCTCACCCTATCACCAAAGATTATTCTCTATAGTAGTTAACCTATTGATATAGAAACAGTTTTTCTTTTAAAGTTAATGTCTGTATTTCCAAGAATCACTCTAAAATCTAATTAGAATGTATAATAACCTTAAGAGCTAGTTAGCACACAAAGTTAGTACACAAAATTCTCTAACTCTGTTAAACGGTCTTGAAGGCAAGCCAGTTAATTCATAAGGCTACATCAAAAATGCCCCATTATTAGATCTTCAAGGGAATATCTGAGTGTAAAATTATGCCCTAAATACTTTTTAAGCCAACTGTTTCTTAGAAATTTCATGTTTAAAAACCTTTCTTAAGTTAAAAAAGTGAAAATAATATTTTAAATAGGAATTACGATGCTAGCAAATATAATATCAATACTATCAAGCAAATAAGAAATCTCTGTAAATATATATTAGTACACATTTACCTTAATTGTATTCTACTCTGGAATTTTAAATTCAAAAATTTAGCTTCAGATGCATTTTCATTCAGGTATGTAGCAAATGTTTCTAATATTAAAAATAAATAATATGATTCTTTTAGCTATTGTTGCAAACACTATATTAAATATGAAAATTGGTCATCTATTATAAAGTTCACTATTTGAAGCTGTTTATTTAGCTGTTAAAAAGGACACAGATGTCTTAAAACACTGACTTATTAGTCAGTGGAAAGAAATATGAGACTACACAAGATAAACAAAGCTCGCTTTTTATTTTTCACATTTCTAGTGCTTTCTACATTGGTAAGATTTTATGTTTCAGTTTACTCTAATAAGACTTTTTTCCTAAGGCGTAACTAAATAATATGTCATCTATTTGTTTGATCCTCTTTACTTAGATTTAAAGCTTTATAAAAACTTTAGTATTTTACATGGGGAAAGCATAGAGATAAAGAATCAAAGCAATACCGTTTCATAGCTTTTCACGTATGGGATATCAGAAGTACTTATAATAAATCAGAAAGGCATGAAGTAGCAGGTTAATTATAGGAACTTGAATGTTTCCCTTTTTCCAATTTTAATTTCAAATATAAGAATTTTGAGTAGTCTGTATTCACAGTAAAATGTAAACTCCAATTTACAGTAAGTGAAATACAAAGGACCAAGCAACTATGGTTTAACTTTTTGTTACAATATTTAAATCATTATATTTTCTCCAATATGTAGGAAGAAAATGAAGAAAAACAATTTTAGAGTATTATCTAATATATGATATGTGTTGACATTGTGAGCAATTCTATCCTTCTTGATATAAATTTGCACAGTATGTGTGCTTCTTGCTTTTAAAAGCATATTTTCAATTTAAAAGGTAGGTAGGTGTCAGATATGATGTTTAGTTTGCCAAAGAATTTTGTGCTTTAGAAATCTATGGCAGAATTTCTTTAAATGAAAAGTCCTTGTATTGATTAAAAAATACTAATTTATTAGAAACGTACTTTGTACAGTTTTTTTTTAAAAAAAACATTAGAAGGAAGTATATGTCACAGATAAATTCACAGATTCTGATACTAGGGTGACTCGTATTTCTATATTGGTTCTGACCTTTGTGCGCCCCTGGACAAGTTCCTCAACTTTTCTGAGTCCCTCATCTGCAAAACAAGGCTCATCATACCTACCTCATACAGTTAAATTAGGTCACACAGTGCCATGTTAAATAATGTTTAAGGACTAAATGTACTAGTATCCTGACCTAGTGCTCTCTTTTGCGTGGCAGTATGTAGCATAGTGGTTATGCACATGGGCTCTGGAGTCAAAAAGGTTGAGTTTAAATTCTGGCTCCATCACTTATTAGTTGTGTGACCTTAGGTAAGTTACTTAATATTTCTGTTAGCTTCCTAACTGATATAATAATATTACTTACATCATAGGCTACTTGAATTAATATTTGCAAAGCACTTAAAACAATGCCTGGTACTTTGTAGGCACTATGTTATGTAGCTATTTACTTATAGGCATAACTTTAGATATGGGTAATATGAAGGAGCAAATGCTGACAGCAGAGACTGTTCCAGTGAGACTTGAAAGGTCAATTCTATTTAGTTGGTATTAGAAGACAGCTGTCTATTTCCAGCATAGAATGAACAGCAAAGAAGAGCCAACCAGTGGCTTGGCCAAAGAAATTCATCTGCTTTACAGATCCTCATAAAGTGTTTTCCATTTTTGTGCTTAAACTAAATTTCCAGAACACCATATCAAAACATATTCAAAATTTAAATAGAAATGATTTGGGGAATATCTGTTATTTGAAATTTTCCACACCTTCTTTCCTCTTCACTAGTTTGAGTAATCAAGAATTGATTACAGTTACTTTGAAGGCACAAAAAGAATAAGCAATATAGGGAGAATAAAAACTAAATCATCACATAATTTGATGGAGAAATGTAGAACTGAATCTTGAAATACATGTAAAAACAGGAGGTTGCTTTAGGGACAAAAGTCACTACAACTAGTATAGTATACAGTTTATTCTCCACAGGTACTTAATGAGAGGGAAAATTAACAAAAACCCTACATTAACAACAAAGTGAGAGGTCATACTTTTGAAAGGAGAAAAATATATTTAAATGTTTCTCATCTATAAAATGGGGATGATAACAGTACTTACCTCATAAAACTGGTATGAGGATTAAATGAGATAAAGTGTATGAATTGATTGGGACCGCACTTGGGGCACACAAAGTATAATTTAGAGATCAGAAATGATGATGATGAGCATGAAGATGATGCTGCTGCCTTCTGATGTGCAAAGAAACTGCTATGAATTGTTTAGAACTGTTCTTGACCCAACCATGTCTTAGACCCTCATGGCTGGCTGATGTATTATATGGATTCTATAATGATAGCAATGACAGAGCTCTGAGAGTGAGAGAGAACTCTCAACACAGCAGTAAGATATGAAAGTATTACTTCTAAGAATCTATTGTGAGATCTTTGAGAAAACACAAATGCTACCAAATGTTAAAGTTTATAATGTACTAAAGATATTTAATATATTACAACATATTTAATATTTAGACATAACGTAAACATATTTGATATTTGGATAGATGCCCTAAAAATGTGTCATAGGAAGCAGTACTGCAAGTTTGAGGCTGCACCAGCAAAAGCAGTAGGAACTTTCATTACACTATTAATAATATTGGGACAAGGACTTTTATCTGAGGTAAATTGAGCAGTTAATGCAACAAAGGCAAGACATAGGCCAGTGATCTCACATCACTTTATTATTACAATTTATAGGGCATTATTTCACAGAGAAAGTCAAGATTTCTTTGTTGTTAGAAGAAAGGCTATTAGAAAATCAACATTTATAATTACAAAGAATCCCTTGATGCCTTGTAACTGTACAGAAGTTAAGATTAAGAATTTCTGCAGTTGGAAATTGTTGAGTGCGTTTTATCTTTCCACCTAGTGCCTCTCCTTTAGAAAGATAAGCATCAGGTTTTTCTTCTAATCCAGATGGTTGGTCAATGTAGTAAAGAAATTTGGAGATAAGATGTTAGACATTAGATATTGAGATTTATGGACATTTAGGCACAAACTAGGCATATTTGAAGTGAGAATACTTTTTAACTATATGACTCATTATAAATTATCACCAAAATACTAAATAGAAATTTTATTTGTATTCTAATGCTCTTTAGTAAACTTCTTTATGAGAAAAACTCAAAGTATGGAAAACTAAGAAGAAATCTAAATACACTAATCTTACTGACTTCATGTTTGTGTTCCTCCTGTCCCTAAATTCTTATGTTGAAACTCAAATCTTTAATGAGATGGTATTAGGAGGCAGGGCCTTTGGGAAGTAATTAGGTTTAGATGAGGCCATGAGTGTAGGATTAGTGTCCTTACAAAAAGAGGAAGAGACTGCAGCATGGGGTTGCTCTTTTTACTCGTGAGCACACTTTCTCTTTCCTTCTCTCTCTCTCTCTCTCTCTGCCATGTGAGGATGCAACGAGAACAAGGCCATCTGCAAACCGAAAAGGTCCTTACCAGATCCCAACCAGATCCCAACCATGCCGACACCCTGATTTAGGACTTCTCAGCCTCCAGAGCTGTGAGGAATAAATGTTTGTTGTTGAAGTCACCCATGTATGGTATTTTTGTTATAATAGCCCAAACCAAGATAGAAATTCATATCAATACTCGTGGTGCTGCTGTACCTAAAAATGAGAAAGTGGCTTTGGAACTGGGTAATGGGTAGAGGCTGGAAGAAATTTGAAGTGAGTACTAGAAAATGCCAATGTTACCTCAAAAGAAATTTTAAAGGTGATACTGGTGATGGCAGAGAAAGAGAAGAGCTATAGAAAAAGTTTCCATCTTCTCAGAGAACACATAAATAATCATGTACAGGTGTTGGTAAAAATATGAACGTTAAGGGCAATTCTAATTAGGTCTCAGATGGAAATATGAAACATGTTATTGGACAATATAGAAAAGGCAATCCTTGGGATGAAATGGCAAAGAACTTGGCTGAAATGTGTTTGTGTTCTAGTGTTCTGTGGAAAGTAGAACTTATCAGTGATGAAATTGAATATTTAGCCGAGGAGATGTCTAAGTAAAGTGTTGGAGGAGCAGCTTGGTTCCTCCTGGCTGCTCATAACAAAATGCCGAGAAGAGGAAAATGAGGAAGAAATTGTTAAGCAAAAAGCATACAGAGCTTACACATTAGGAAAGTTCTCAGCCTAACCATATTGCAAAAAATGAGAAAGCATGTTTCTAAAGAGAGCACTAAGGGTGTGGCTGAGCAAACATTTGATAAGGAGATTAGTATGGGTGTGAACCACAAACTTAATCAGCCACCCCAGCAGGAAAACTGCTAGTTTGAACTGCAGGGAAAGGAGATGGGACAGAATGAAGGAAGGCTGTCAGACTTCATAGACTCTACAGGACAAAACAATAAAGCTAATTAGCTGTGAACTTGCATTATTCATGAAGAAAAGGGAAGCATGGCCCTGAAGCCCATTAGAGATCGTCAGGGCCACCACTGAGATTTCAACAAGGCAGACAGCCTCCAACAGAAGCCATGGGGGCAGGAGGGCAGCCTGGCAGATCCCCAGGGGCAGGACCCCTTCCCAGCAGAGCTGAGGCATGGATGGGGCCCCAGCAGAGATTCAGGAATAAGCAGCAACCTGCCACATTGTGGGTGACATTGCCATCCAATGGGCCTGGGGGTCTGAGCATCTAGTGATAGAGGAGTATGCTGAAGCTTTAAGATTTCATGGTATTTGCTCTTGCGAGGTTTTGGCTTCCTTGGCACCCATCACCCCTTTCTTCTCTCCGATTTCTCCCTTTTGGAATGGGAATGTCCGCCCTATGCCTGTTCCACCATTGTAATTTAGAAGCACACAACTTGTTGCTTTCACAGGTCCATAGCTGGAGAATAATTTTGTTTCAGGATGAATTGTACCTTTAGTCTCATCCATATCTGATTTAGATGATATTTAGAAGGGACCCTAGAATTAGAGGTAATACTGGAATGAGTTAAGACTTTTGGGGCTATTGGGATAGAATGAATGTGTGTAGGGTCCCCAATAGCTTGCTGTGATTGTATAGTGGTTAGAATGAATATATTTTGCCTGGGTACAGTGACACATGCCTGTAGTCTTAAGTACTTGGGAGGATCACTTGAGGTCAGGAGTTTGAAGCTAGCCTGAACATAGCAAGACTTTGTCACAAAGAAAAAAGAAAAAGGATGAATGTATTTTACATGTGAGAGGGACCTGAGTTTTGTGAGGCCATGAGTAGAATATTGTGGACTGCACGTTTATCTCCCTAAAATTCATGTGATGAAACCCTAACCCCTAATATGATGCTATTAGGAAGTAGGGCCTTTGGGAGGTAATCAGGTTTGGATGAGGTCACGAGAGTCCAGCCCCATGATGGGATTAGTGTTCTTATAAGAGGAGGAAGAGACTAGAGCTTGCTCTCCTGCACGCTATTTCTCTCTTTTCTCTCTCTCTCTGTCTCTCTGCCATGTGAGGAAACAGCAAGGAGGCAACTGTCTGCAAGCCAGGAAGTGGATCTGCTGGCACCTTGATCTTGGACTTTTTAGCCTCCAGAACTGTGAGAAATACAAGTTTGTTGTTTAAGCTATCCAGTAGTAGTATGGTATTTTTGTTATAGCAGCCCAAACTGACTAAGACAATTAATAAATACTTAAATAGGAAGACTAGTTTCTAGAGGATATGAGACTTAATTTATTCAATGTAATCATAAAAAACATAACTGAAGTTCAGAGTTTGGATTAGGTTTAGCTATTTTCTTTGATCAGAGATTTCAGTATTTTCTTAGTTGAATTCCTAACCAATTTCCATGAATGGTCCTTCAAGGGTCCAAAATTTCAGGGCCACAAAATATACATTTTGCACACTCAAGGATACTGACTCTAAGTGTCCCTGTTTTTCATCTTAGATAATCAACTTTGTTTTCCAGTTTATCTTCTTTATTCTATCTTATGGCTCTCTATGAATGTTCAGGCACTGCTTTCTTCATTCTGACCCAGCACAGCACCATCTGAGATCTGGTCCTGATAACTTATTTACATATAAATCCAGGATCAACAACTATTTGTTGAGTATATACTTATTTATGTCTAGCCAGGCTAGGCAGCATGGTAGAAACAATGAAAATACCGGCAACCACATATAAGAACACTGAATAATATACCGAGGCTGAGAAAAATCACTGAAATGGAAAACTAACCATAGCTCTGGGTTTCTAGGAGACAAAGGCAAAAATGCATTGTGCGGTTTTTATTTTCTGACAAAAAGAGTATATCAGTTCATCAACAGAAACAATTTTTTCTAGTACTTAATTCAGAGACAAATTTACTGTATGGATCTTTATGTTGAAGTTACCACTATGACCTCTTACATATCATCTCACTTCACAATTATCCTACTATATTACTCTCTGTTTAAATATGTTTCCTATTTAGACTATAACCTTCTTGGGGCCAGGAAGCATGCGTTTTAATGTTTCCATAGTATTTGTACACAGTGGGCATGTTTAATTGAATAAATGAATATCTTTAATAGCAATTTTCAAAGTCATTTTTCTTTAGGGTATAATATTCAGTCCTAACTATAAGAAACAATTTTAAACTATAAAGTCAAACTTATGTGGTTCAAGTGGCTTTATCGTGATCTAAATTCATTCAATGAAAAAGTGTTGAAAACTTTCATATGCGAGGAGAGAGAACTGACATATTTATAGGCATTAAAAGTCTCCAACTCTGAAAGTTAAGATTTCAGAGGCCTAGAAGAGTATATATATACATATATATATGTATATATATATTTTAATAATTCTGAGTCCAAAGAAGGCGTTGGAACCATAGCATGATCATATCAGCTATAAGAGAAGAAAAAAATGATAGCTCTTCCTCCCCAGCTCCTCTATTGCCACAGAAACCTGATAACCGGTATACCAAATACAAGCCCTGGGTATCTAAATGCCCTCATAATGTAGTATTCAACTATTGTCTGTTCTTATCTAAGCCAAATCATTGGACTTTTGCCTTGATTCTTCACTCCACAGTACTCCTAATTTTTATGCCTGCTACCTTCTTTCTCAAGAAGTCTCTTTCTCAGGAAAGGATTCCATCTCTGAATTCCCAGGCAATGGGTGAAGCCTTAAATCTTACTTTGTTAATCCTTTCCCTGATCCCCTGTACTGGATTCTATTATTTTTTTCCCATCATTTCCTATAAGAGAATGAGATGGGGTGTGGTGGTAGAGAATAGGTACTCTTAGAATAAACTACTACATTTTGTTTGCTCAGTCACCACCCATTGCCTTGATTTTCCATTCCCTACAACCAATTATACTTCCTGATTCAAACCTGAGCTTACCGTACTCTATAGATACCCTCCTAGTGATGGGTTTCTGGCTACTCCCTCCAAAGCCAACCTCTGCAGTGGAATTAGCTCCTCCTGAAACTACCCTGAACTTGAGTAATAATATCTTTGCCATATATGGCTTCTATCCTTGTTTCCTCAAGCTTTATCTTAACATGGATCTAGTACACTTTGTGAGCCAGTTACACTTATGTATGTATTATGTATGTATTAACTCCTGAGTTAATATGAGTAAATTATTTATTAAGGATTATTTAAGGTACAAGTTAAATGGCTTTGATTGCAAAATTTCTTGTTCTCTTTTCAATTTGAGATGTCAAATCAGAGGTGTCACTGTGGTTGGGAATTTTATTTGGGAGAGGGATTACAATGAGTGATCATCATAAGGCTGTAGGAACAGAACAGTAAAAATAGCCCTATTATTAACTGAACTGTGTTTTTCTAAAATCTTTCTTATAAAAGGTTTACAATAGCCAACCATACTCTCATATCTGCAGTAAAATACAAAATCTCTCATTATTAAGATCTTTTATAAAACCAATGGAAAAAGAAGTATTTCTTATATAACAATTTATATTTAACAAATTAGTACATCAATTTATCTGAGTTCTCCTTAACTTAACATGTTATTGTGGTAATTTTTCCAAGCAGTCCTTGGTTTCTTGGCAGTCTTTGTTGAACCAAGAGATAAAGTGACCAATCCCTCAGCTACATGCAGGAAAGGCTGTAAAGCCTGGATACAGCTCATCTATATGGACACTGAAAAAAAAAAATCTTCCAAAGGTAATTCCAATAGAGTAATATGAATCTTTTATTTTACAAAAAGATCCCTATTAAAGATAGTGAAACTTTTCTCCATTTCAGCTGTCTTCTGAACAATCTGATCTTCTTGTGCCTGAGGGATATAAATATTAAAGAGCACACTAGGTTCTTAGGGAAATGATCTATTGACAATGCAAACAATCTCAACTAACATCATACATAAATGGTGAAATACTGAATGCTTTTCCCTTAAAATCAAGAATAAGATAAGAATGACTACTCTAGCCACTTCTATTCAACCTTGCAATAGAAGGGCTAGCCAGGGCAATTTGGCAAAAAACCAAAAATAAATTAATTAATTAAATAAAATGCATCTAGATTGAAAAGAAGTAATACTATCTGTATCATGGATGATATGATCTTGAATATATAAAATCCTAAGGAACACCCCACACACAAAAACTATTAGAATTAATGAGTTCAGCAAAGTTGCAGGATACAAGATCAATATATTAAAATCAATTGTGTTTCTGTACACCATGCAGCATAACCTAAAAATGAAATTTAAAAACCAATTTCATGTAGAATAGCATCAAGAAGAATAAAACACTTAGGAACAAATTTAACAGAAGAAGTGTAAGACTTTTACACTGAAAACAACAAAGCATTTTTTTTTTTTTTTTTTTTTTTTTTGAGACAGAGTCTCACTTTGTTGTCCAGGCTAGAGTGAGTGCCGTGGCGTCAGCCTAGCTCACAGCAACCTCAAACTCCTGGGCTCAAGCAATCCTGCTGTCTCAGCCTCCCGAGTAGCTGGGACTACAGGCATGCGCCACTATGCCCGGCTAATTTTTTTTTATATATATATCAGTTGGCCAATTAATTTCTTTCTGTTTATAGTAGAGACGGGGTCTCGCTCTTGCTCAGGCTGGTTTTGAACTCCTGACCTTGAGCAATCCGCCCGCCTCGGCCTCCCAAGAGCTAGGATTACAGGCGTGAGCCACAGCGCCTGGCCAACAAAGCATTTTTGAAAGAAGACCTAAATAAATGGAAAGAAAGCTCACGTTCACGGATTGGAAGACTTAATATCATCAAGATGGCAACATTCCCCAAATTGATCTACAGATTTAATCAATCCTAATCAAAATCCCTGCTCCTTTTCTTGCAGAAATTAACAAATTTATCCTAAAATTCATATGGAAATGCAAGGGTCATAGAATAGCCAAAACAATCTTGAAAAAAAGAACAAACTTGGAGGACCCACCTCATGATTTCAGAACTTACTACAAAGCTATAGTAATCAAGTTAGTGTGGTGCTTGTATGAGGACAGGCACATATACACCCATGGACTAGAATTCAGAGTCCAGAACAAACCCTTACACTTATAATCACCTGATTTCAACAAAGGTGCTATGACAAATCAAAGGAGGAGAAACAATAGTCTTTTTCAATGGATGGTGTTGGAACAACTAGATATCCATTTTCAGAAGAATTAAATTGGACTCTTACCTCACATAATACACAAAAACTAAAGTGACAAAAATAAAAACTAGATAAACTGAACTCTATCAAAATTAAAACTTCTGTAGTTTGAAGGACATCATCAAGAAGGCAAATCAGTGACCCACAAAATGGGAGAAAATACTTGCAATCATGTATCGATGAGGGACTTGTACACAGAATATAAAAAGAACTGTTAAAAATCAACAGTAAAATGGTAACCCAATTAAAAAATGGGCAAAGGACTTGATTCTCCAAAGAAAATATATAAATGGCCAATACCACAAAAAAAGAGGCTCAATATCATTAGTCAACAGAAAAATGAAAAAAAATATATAGAACAAGAAACTACTATACCCACTAGGATAGTTAAAATAAAAAAGACAGATAATAACAAGTGTTGGTGGTTTGAAGCAAGTAGAAGAACCCTCATACCTTGCTTATAGAATTATAGTACAGGGAGTAATAGCTAAAGGGTATTATGGAGTTTCCTTTGGAGTGATGAAAATGTTCCAAAATTAGATAGTGGTGATAGTTGTACAACTCTATAAATATGCTAAAACCCATTGAATTGTATACTTTAGTTTAGTTATTTTCCTCATTTATCACAAAGACTATACTTAGAAGAGAGTCATAGAGAAACAATCTTTTCAGACTGAGAGCTGGGGATGCCAGCAGCAAGGAGATTATAAGAGACTTACTCCAGAACAAAAAGGATAAAACCATTTAATGTGAAAGAAGTGATTACGCAGAATTCTGAAATTAGCCAATATTTAAATGGAGAGTAGGGAGAATTAATCTTTAGTTAATAGAAGAGTTATTGTTAAGGCTTAAACTCTATATATGAGTCAACTAACTATGCAGATATTTAAAACTAATCATGTTGTTATAATATATAGGGTTTTCAAACGTGGAGGGAATAAGAGAAATATCATGTTGTTTTTAGATTATTTAGGCAAAACAAGACTTAGAGATAAAAGAACACTTTAAAACAAAACTAATTAGTATGTATCTTGTAGTTATGTTATAAAAGGCAACTTATTTTTACTGAATCACCTAGATTTTAAAGTAGGTTTGTAATAGTGTTTTTGGCCTGAATTATTTTGATACTATTATAACTCAATTTTTCTTTTTTTATCTCCCCTTATTTCTTGATTCTCAGCAGCCCAACTTTCAGCTATTTTCATTGATCACATTAAGCAGATATCCTACCAATATCCAATTTACTTTGTTCTTCTTGGACAAAATGTAAATGATACTTCTTTAAGGTCATAGTTAGTTGATGTCACTAAAGGTAAAAACTAATTATTTTAGTTCCATTCCATTTTTTCTTCAGTGTAAATCCAAATCATGCTCCAGGCAATTTAAAAAGATCTACTGAGAGTAGACTGAGGTTGAGTGTCCTCATATAGCTATGTCCAAAAACTAGTCCTCTATCAGCTGCTGAAGGGCAGCTTAGGCTGCCTGGAGGCCAGGGAGCCCAGCATGGAACAATGGCAGGAAAATAGAGTTCCCTTCATTCCTTAATTCACATGCAAGTGAGGTGCCAATCAAGTGCTGACAAGCATGGAGAGACTAAAATCAAAAGTGGGTAGAGATACACTTTCAAAAGGAGCTATTTTCACACATTTCTAAGTGATGTTTTTAATGGTGGTTGTGAACATACCACTAATAACATGGAAAAGGAAATAAAAGTAATAAGAAAATACTAATTTTATATCAGCTGAGATGACTCAATAAACTAATGAAATATGCTTATTAAAATTGTTCCTGTTTTATAAAAAAATATGAACACTTTCATTTTGGCTTAAAGAAAGAAATATCAATGCAAACTGATTTATTGAGCATTGCAAAAAGGGCAGGGAAGGTGAGCTGAGATCAGTAACTGGGCATTGGCAAGGAAAGACTGCTCATTTTCAATTAAAAAAAATAAAATAAAAAATTAAGGTTACTTGATGTGGCCAAACTGATCACCTAGAAAGAGAAGAGCAAAGCATTCTGAAATGGCCAACAATGGAAGCAATGCTTCATCACTTCATCAAAATGGTTGGAAAACGAGATGATGAAAAAGGTCCAAAATTGCATTGTTTTAAAATGACAGTTAATTTTCAAAAAAATGAGCCTGAATTTTTAACAACTACTAAAAGGCAAAAAAGTAAGCTGCATAATTTGTAGATGTCTTTCCAAATGAATTTGGTAAATGCATTCTAATTATAATTATTAATTCTATCAAGTAAAAATAAACTTTCTAAGACAGAAAGTTAAGGCTTTGTAAATGATAGTTTAATAACTGTAGCTTTCCATACTGGCATTATTTTAAATATAGAGAAAAGATAACATAGGCAGATATATTAATTTTGAAAATTCACTATGTATTCATAAGATAAACAGTACTTTCCTTTTGTCTCTAATGACTGAATCCGGGAATTAATACCAGAGTTGTCTTATCAATATCTATTTTCACTAGGAACACAGAAAGTTTAGAGAATTGGACATTTGAATTGTTAACACATGATGAGAGTAAAAGCAGCGAAAAGAATATTTTTAATATCGCTTTTCTCATTATAGTGAAGTGTACATTGTTTTTATGGGGTTTGATCGGGTCAATTTCTAAGATTTACTACCATAAAATGAACACTGGTTTTGAAAATAAATCTGACTATAAGGTATTCTTTAGGAGAAATTCAACACTTTAAGATAGGATATAATCATAAATATGGCCTCAGTTTTCAAAAACAATTAGCAAAACATTAAAGCTCTACAAATATTTTGTGCTCTAAATTTAAATGTAATTTATCTTCATATACCTATTAGCAGCACAGTTAGCTTTAAATTATAATTATATAAAACTTTAATTTTAGTAAATGGCAAGATACATTTCATCACAGGTCCTCACCGATACCTGTTATTCAAACAATAAGTATTATAAGTAACTGCATTTACTGGTGAAACTGTACTTGCTGCGAAGTCTACATTTAACATACATTTTCTTGCAATTCATGACCTAAAGAAGAATGTGAACTTGTGTAACAGCGATAGAAAAATGATTTCCATGCATTCAAACATGATGCTATGAACTAAGACTGTCCTCTAAGAAATATGTATGTGTGTGTAGAATCTTTAATCAGGAGTAAAATCTTACAATTAAAAAAAGTTTAAATTTACTGAAACCCAAATGATTTAATATCTGATGTATACAATGTGCTAGTGAGACAAGAAACTAAACCATAATTTAAGATTTATATATTCACAATTCACTTTCTTGTAAGGTTAATATTAAAATTTTGAATCCATGTAAAAAAATTTCATATATTATTATACTTAGACTGAAAATTCTGAGAGAATGAATATTTGTCAGTATTTTCCCCTTAGAACACTGGTAAGAGTAGAAAAAAGTATTTTCAGTTTAGGCAAAAGCAAAAGGTTTAAAAACATTTCAACGTTTATTGTTCCTTTAACAGTGCTATCTTTTAAAAAGACTTGTAAAAGAGAAACATAGTTAATTTAAATATATCAACTAAATTTATAAAAAATCACTGTAAAACTCATCATTGTACATTGTTATTTGCTTAGAGGAATCCATTTTATTAGCCTCTCCTTCTTCAGTTGCCACCATCTGTATGCTTCCGTTACATACCCCAATCAAAGTTATTTCACAAAAAGTAGAAAATAGGAGAAGTTGAGATAGTCGCCATTAATATTTTAAAATCTAAACAACATATATTACATTAAATAGACTTCTCAGCCCTGGCGTTGCCTGACAGATATGTGATGTGCCAGTGGTTATATTATATTCCTCCTCCCATGCATGTGCCTCCTGCAGAGATAGCAGACTACAGAAGCTGACCCTTACTGAGACCATCTTGTCTCTCTGACAAAGCTCCTTTTTAACTTCTTACTTACTGGTTACTTCCTGTGATGGAGAAAAATTTTAGCTCAGCTTGTGATAATTTCACAGGCCCTGAGGACCCTGACCCTAATAGCCTCAAGGTCAGAAGTCAAGTCTTGTTCTGAAACATCTGTGTGCTTTATATTAAAGTGGAACAAAAGTGGAGAAATATCCACCAGTGTGTGACAAGAAGGACAGGCAAAACAGGACTGACACATTGGTCATCTGTTAACCCTGGTATCTTAAGTTCATTTTTAAAACTGTCCAAAATATACTTAAACTCCAAATTTGGTGTACAAAGGTATTTTTATAAACTGTCTTAAATTAAAAAAAAAGAAAAAAGAAAAAAAAGGAATTTATGTTTTACAGAACTCTGAAATTTGATTAGCCTTGCAGGATTTCAGACATATTTTAAGTCACTCTACAAGTCAAGAAATTTCATGTTTTAAGTAATTTAACAGCTTACAAAGAAAAAAACAAGCTATATATAACTATATCTATGGAGATACAGATATATATATATATCTATATAGCTATATATCTATATCTGTAGGGATTGAAGAGAATTATTTGAAAAACAACATTCATATTTTAAAAGTACATCATACTAGTGTGTTAAAGAGCTATCTTAAGGTATCCATTATATATATCAAAATAAATAAATTAATCTGGCAGAGTTAAAAGTACTTGAAAATAATGCCTAAAAGTGAAATCAATTTAGGAAATAAACAATTTAACTATTTGTTGATCTTAAGAGAGTACAGGCAAGCATTTGTAGATTTAGGTTGACTAAAGTATCCTCAGGTGTCAGGTGTCACCACCAGTTTTATATCTAAATCATGTGGGCAAGCAATAAGGTGTAGGAAGGTTGAAAGGCCACAAAATTATATTTAATTTTCCATGACAAAGAGAAATACACACCAAAGTCTACAAACATAAAAATTAGACAATCAATGCTGTGCCTGCTTTTATGTCCACTTAGATCTATTTAGATTTCAAATTATTAATATCAACTGCACTTTTATCAAATTAATCATTTTATTATAGTACTGGTACATTCCTGTAACATAGGGAGTATGGATGGACATGGAGGCATGAATTCTTCATTAGTGCATTTTTAGTATTGATTATATCATATTAACCATACTGGCACAAGATTGTGATACTTGTAACACTGCATATAAAATAGATAAAATTTGAAAATTTTGTTATTTTTTTCCATTATATACACATAATCTTAATTCCAAGAATCAGATTATTTTGAAATGCAAAGATTATTATGGCCACGCAATGCATTCTAGTTAGAAGCAGATTAATGGAAGCTTTCTGATAGTTTTAATACTAATTATATAAATTCTGATTAAGTATCAAGTACTAACTAGAGATAACAGTTAAAAATTATCAAAATATTCCTAAATATTCAAAGGGTCTCTTGAAATTTTAAATACTTTATAGATAACATAAGCTTCAATGGTGTATACATAAAACAGGAAACATAAATATCATGAAATATACAGAAACTGGTACTATAATATAGAAATTAAAATACAATATGTAAATAAGGAACAGGCAAAAAGCCTTTTGGTTAGCACTGAAAAGCTCTGTCAACATAAAATAAATTAGTATACTCTTTTGAAACATAATACAATTATTTACTCAAAATATTTTATTTTCAGCCTTTATAAAATAAGTTAAAGTACTATAAGGGAAAATGAAGTGGAGGGGATAATCTGTAAGGAGACTGGGAATTAAAATAGAGTTAAATGTGCACTTACCAGTTCAACAAAAGCAAGTCCTCCATAGCTGTGAGCAACAAAAAAAACATTCTCAGCTGCAGACTGGGCTATAAAATGGTCCCAAACATAGATTGCATGTTCTTCCGGAGAACCATTTTCCTATAAAGAAAATAAATATCATATGTTACATATTGTATCTAGTTATTATCATAGTAATCAACAATTAAATTATACGCTTGCCTACATAGCATAAGATGGTTATAGCTCATTCCAAATAAAAGTAATATGAAAGAACTACACTGAAAATTAAAATCAGAGATTAAGTTACTACTGAACTACTAGCAAAGTATTGCTGAGCTTCACTGCTACTATAATCTTCCGAAGCAAAATATTAAAATAAATACATTTTTTAACAGAAACATTCTAGGTATACCGGAGATATTAAAATACATCTAAGTATAATAGAATTGCATAACAGAAAGTTATAGTGGTCTTGTAATAAAACAATATAACACTAAAAAATTATTTATTATATATTCATATATGTAGGTCTGAAAATATTTACATTATATATACATCTAAATTATTTGATTATAAGATTTTAAGTATCTCTGTAGCTGAAAATAAGGAAAAAGTGAATGATAAAATATTTTCTATTGAAATTATTAAAAATATATATAATTTTTTCTATACAATATGCATTTTCTATACATATTGTTTTCTGGATTGGGAAAGCCTAATTATATAAGCCTAGGTGTTTTTACATTTCTCCTAACTTGCTAAATCCTAATAAATACATTTATATTACTTAAATCCCCAAAATTCTATAATAATTTCATTTTCCTTTATTTATTTCTATAGCTGACACATATTATAGTTAAATAAAAAACCTGGATAATGTGAAAAAACAAATTTAAAAATCTAAATAACATTGATCAAAAGCAAACTGCTAAGAACTAGAACAGATTATGAAAATGTTTTGTACAAATACTTAGAAGCTTTAACGCTAAAAGACTAATTTCCTAAGAATGTCATGGGTATTAGACAATGAACACAATTTATTCACATTTTCCATCTTGGAAATTTTATAGTAACTTATTAAGGTCCATATGCATGGCTTCACCCGCCATCTAGATGCTATTGCTCCCTAATGTCTAACTCTGCTGTAAATTTCTCTGCAGAGCCACAAACTCAACTGCTTAACGGTCACTTCCTTTTGGATGTACCATAGACACTTCAAACTCAACCAATCCAGCACTATCCTAAAAACCTTCTCTACAAACCTGTGTCATTTCTATGCTCCCCACATCCAACTGTAATTTGAGAATCATCTTTTCAGTCTCCCTCACATTCCTCATATAATCAATCATTAAAATCCTATTTATTCTGCCTCCAACTGTCTCTTAAGTTCATCTACATCTCTCTATTCTGATTTCATCTGGTTTAGCTCAAGCCACCCTCATCTTACAAGTCGATGGCTGCAACAATCTCTAGCCCAGTTTCCCTGCATCTAGGTTTGGCCATTTACATGCTTTAATCCTGTAATGAGAATAACCTTTTAAAAATGCAAATATGATCATGTTGCCAAGTTATTCACTTCCTGCTTAGAACCCTCCAAAGTTCTCTCACTGTCCCCAAGATGAAGTTCAAACTCCTCAGTATGACATTCAAGGCCCTTCATGATCTAGCTTTGTTCTATCTCTTGAACTCTATCTCTTTCCATTGCCCTATGAAATACTTTGACTCAAAAGATATCCCTTTCCCCCTAAGAGACCATAGAGAATATTCTCTGTGTTCTAGCTACAGGGAGCAACTTGCAGTAACAAAACTGTGCTATGCTTTTCTTATCTATGGATCCTTTCATTTGTCAATAAAGTGACCTTTGTGCTCTGTCCTCACTTTCCACACCATTTTCGCCTCCATAATCCTTACTTGTCCTCAGTACTCAAAGGAGAGATCATCTCCTCTAGGAAGCGTTCTTCTCTATCACCCCCAAGGGCTAGGTAATGTCCTTTAACAACATCTTGTGCATGCTTCCCATTATTGCACTGAAGGATTTGTATTGTAATTACTAGTTAGATTTTCAAATTCTTGAGGCCAAGAGTCGTGTGAATAATAAAAACACATTTATCTTCAGGCTGATTACCTATAACAACCTTGTAGTCATATACTAAAATACAAATATACTTTCAAGGATATCTATTAGTAATATGAAATTACACCTAAAATATATATAATGAGTAAAATAGTTGGAAGGAAATTCTTGTACAGACTTTAGTCTTTGATAATTTAGCTTTCATTGTTTTAAAAGGGAGGAAAATGTCATGATAAGAATGAGGATAGTGGTTAAACTCTAAGGAAGAAAGACAAAGTTGTGAGTAGGAAATAGATTTCTAGTGGCTGCCAGTGTTCCATTTCTTAACTGGGTTGGTAGTTACACAAGTGTATTCTTTATAGTTATTCTTTAAACTGACCAAACATATTTAGCACTTTTCTGTAGATATATCTAGAGTGACCATAGAATTTATCGTGCACACTTTTGAGAGTGAAGAAAGATATTATTAGTAACTGTACTGGGAGAACAGGTCTAAATTGGGACTATCCAGCAAAAACCTGGACACATGGTCACCCTGCTTATATATTAGAATGAAAGAAATGCAAAAACAAAATAGGGAAAAACTTAACAGAGTTTCCACCTATTGATAGTTGGCAGAACTAACCATCTGAAATACCTGTGATGGTCCTAAATATTCTATATGTGGACAGGATAAATATACATAGATTGTTCTGTCTACATTAAGTCTTGTGCTGGAAGTAGAAGTATGATAAGAAGTATGCCATGCTCCTGGCTTTTAATAGGTTTGAAATTTCATAGGGGTATTAAGAAGCAGCAGTGTGTGAGGAGTATTACTTTCCCTATTCCTATTGGACTGTCTTGGTACCAAGTTCAATGGGCCCATTATAAATCCATACTATCTGACCTCAGTAAAGTTCTCCATGCTATCTTCTCACAGTTACCAATCCTTCCTTGATACTGTGGGGATCCTATCTGTCTCATTCTTTCTTTTCCCACCTCAGTTTAGGTCTGCTTACAATAGACTCCTAACTAGTCTCATTTCTTTTAGTCTTTCCCTTTACTGTGTTGCCAGATCAAAATTTTTCTGGAGCTGTACTCTGATCAAGCCACTCTCCTGCTAAAAATGTCATTTACTGAAATGGCTCCCTTTGCCTACAAAATAACCGGAGCTCTTTAGCCAGCATCTTCTGTAAACCTATCCTTGTAGTGTTTCCTCTCACTTTATTTCCAGGGACCTTGTGCTCCAGGCAAATCTGTATCACACATACATTGAAAATCCTAGGGATAACTCTGTCATGGAATTCAGTCTAGGATCATATGGGTAATGCAGCTCAGATTAGGCAAAGCCTAAAGGCAGAGAACAGTTTAGTAATCCACATATGAGATGACAGAGACTATAATACTCCTCTGGGTGGTAGTAGAGTGAACAGTAAGGAAGGGATACAATGAATCATAAAAGAAGAATGAACAAAATTTCGTGAATCATAAGTTATGAGGGAAACTGCTAGCCAAGTCCAAATGGCCCATCTATGACTAAAGGAGAGTTATGAACCAACAGTTCTTTCTACTGTTTAAATAAAAAGACTACTGTTTACAGAGATTAGTGTTATAGCTGAGTCTTTTCCTCCATAGTCCATGGAAACAATATCTATTTACTAATAGTAGCCTTTCAGCAGTAGGAAAGAAAAATCTCAACTTTTCCATGTGCCTCAAATACTTAAATATCTTCAGACTGACTTTAAGGTTATTATATTATTCTTTAGTTTTAGACATTAAAGCCAAACATTCCAAAAAGTGAAAACACCGAAAAAAATGTCTACAATATCCGCAAGGAGATCTTTTATATACATACAACTAAACTATCCAACTCATGACTATGAGTTTGTTGGGCCACACTAGGCATCCATTTACTCAGAAAGAGGGCAGGAATCAAGATTTCCAGCATAGCAGCACCAGACATTGCTTTTTAGTGGGAGCCTCACAGCAGTTCTTGTAGCAGCCCACACGGCCTTCTGGGAGTTACTATCTTTGGTCCACAGGGTGTTAATTTAGGCATGAAGGAATCAGACTCACCTTGGGCAAATGCAAGAGTTATCCTGGCTTAAAAATATACCCAATAGAAACCAAAGCCTCTTGAAATAGCTCCATAGGCATGGCTTTCAAGATCCCTTCCCATAAGAGACAAGTCTAATTATGAGAGTCACTATTCTCAGTAAAGAGCGAAGCTATGGTAGTGCATTCTAATTCTTGCTAATCCTGATGCGGTTTACCAATTAGAGGTCGTTTTCTACCATAGGCAATGTTGCCTAGCAATCATCCACTTAGAGTGGATGCTACGGTGTGCTGCCCACAATCTTTTCAGTTGTAAGGCACTCATTTCCTGAGCTGTGGGAATATTGGCACAGACTGCCTATCTGATGCACTTTCTAGGAATTGTCCTCAGCCAAAGAAATCTATGTTGCTTCAGGTTACAATCCCACCACTGGACCCTTGCCTAAGGCAGGACATCTCTAAAAAGTCACCACAAACCTAGAGATCACCATGGAGTTAGCTGAGGCCTTTGTTGTAACTACATTACAGTCCAACTCCTGCTGAATTCTACATTTTTTCCCTCCTCTCCTTCAGGTGCTGATCCCAAGAAAACTCCCCAAGAAACTTCCCACATGCAAACTTCCATTTCAAAATCTGTTAATCTGGGAAACCCAACCTAAGAGACTACTTTATAAGGTTTCCAGGGAAAAAGAGCCAGAAAGTCAACTGAAGTTCTAAATCTCATGCAGAAGTAGAAAGGACAGTTTACTAACCTTTGACCTACAACATCTTATAAGAAATATATGAAAAGTATTTACAACTATTTATATGTATTATTATCACACTTATATTTAAAACTACTGCAAAATATTGTTGGTTCAAGGTTACCTGCCAGCTCTACCATGAGCCATAGTAGCTTAAATTGTATCCTGTATACCATGTCATGGGTTCTTCTCTGTTCTGCTTCTCTAATCTGTCAAATCAATTTTCTTTCCTCTAAAATGTAACCAACTTGAAGACAGATTATCTTTTTAATTAATACTCTATATACAAAGCATGCTATAGGCACTCAATAAATGATTAACAATGCTAGTGCCATTGGCAATGATATTGTGAACAAAATATTGAGTGCATTTCAAAAATCAAAATGAAGGAGTGTTTAAACTTCATTTCAAGAATCTAGCTTCTAATAATCTGGAATGTGGCAAAAGATTGATGCTCAAATATGTTTATCACTCTCTTATTTATAACAGCAAAAATCTGGAGAAAGCATAAGTATCCAATAATGGAAAAATAATTTTTTTTTAAGAGACAGGGTCTCACTCTGTCACCCATGCTGGAGTGCAGTGTTATGATCATAGCTCACTGCAGCCTCGAACTTCTTGGCTCAAATGATCCTCCTGTCTCAGTTTCCCAAAGTGTGGGATTATAGGTATGAGCCACTATGCTTGGCTAAAAATAAATATTTAAATAAATTATAGTTAGTCTAAGGAAATATTATGTAGCTATTCAATTATATTATTCAGTTATAATGTAATATATGCAGCTTATCTGATTTTACATGTAGCATAATTTTTTCCTATGTAAAAAGGCTTGAAAAAGACTTTCCAAAAGAAGGAATCAAAACTATTAAAAGCAGCTGAGCTGCCTATGGATAGTGGTATTATGAGTATTTTCTATTTTTAGCTTCTTTACACTTTTCTGAATTATCCAACATTTCTACAAAGTGCATGCCATTTATATTCTATAACAACAACAAAATCAGAAATACCACTAAGTGATTATTGATGGTTTCTGATGGGATTGGCCTTTGAGCAGGGTCTTTACACCTTCATATCTAACAAATTCTTATCTCTGGTCTGAACCCACTGCACATTTACAAGCAGTAAATGACAAGAGTTGTTTCAAATAGGTTTAAGAGTCAGAAGTGATCGTTGAAAGTTCAATAGTAAATGAAGAAACAGAAACACTACAAAAGTTAGAAGAGCACATCTAGTGCATAGTTCAAGACTACTAGTATTATTATGAGCAACTTAAGGGCAGTACTGTATTCAAAGCACAATAACAAGAACAATGGTGACACTGAATCAGCTAAAGAAAGTTAGTGGTGCTATGTGAACTCCATTTTTAAAGGACTAGTGACTTTTTAATAATGGCCATTCTGACATGTGTATGGCGGTATCTCATTGTGCTTTTAATTTGCACTTTCCTGATGATTAGTGATGTTGAAGCATTTTTTCATATGTTTGTTGGTCACTTGTCTATCTTCTTTGAAAAATTTCTGTTGAGGTCTTTTGTCCACCTTTTGATGTGGCTGTTAGTTTTTTCTTGCTGATTTGTTTGAGTTCTTTATAGAATCTGGTTTATTAGTCCTTTGTGGAATATATAGTTTGCAAATATTTTCTCCCATTCTATGGGTTGTCTTTTACTCTGCTGATTATTTCCTTTGCTGTTCAGAAGCTTTTTAATTTAATTAAGTCCCATTTATTTATTTTTGTTATTGCTGTATTTGACTTTGGGGTCTTAGTCATAAATTCTTTGCCTAGACCAATGTCTAGAAGAGTTTTTCCTACGTTTTCTTCTGGAATTTTTAGGGTTTCATGCCTTACATTTAAGTCTTTTATCAATCTTGAATTCATTTTTGCATATAGTGAGAGATGGAGGTCCTGTTTCATTTTTCGCATGTGGCTATCCAGTTTTCCCAGCACCATTGAATAAGGCTTCCTTATTCCAGTGTATGTTTTTGTCTGCCTTTTTGATAGATGATTTTATTTCTGGGTTCTCTATTCTGTTCCATTGGTCAATGTCTCTATTTTAATATCAGTAACATGCTGTTTTGGTTACTATAGCTTTGCAGTATAATTTGAAGTCTGGTAATATGATGTCTCCAGATTTGCTTTTTGCTTAAGATCGCTTTGGCTATTCGGGCTCTTTTTTGATTCCAAATGAAATTTAGAATTATTTTTTCTAGATCTGTGAAATACATTGGTATTTTGGTAGGGATTGTATTAAATCTGTAAATCACTTTGGGCAGTATGGACATTTTAATAATGTTGATTCTACTAATCCATGAGCATGGGATGTTTTTACATTTTCTGTGTCATCTATGATTTCTTTCATCAGTGTTTTGTAGTTATCCTTGTAGAAATCTTCTACCTCCTTGTTTACATATATTCCTAGGTACTTTATTTTCTTTGTGGCTATTGTAAATTGCATTGAGTCTCTGATTTGACTCTCGGCTTGATTGTTATTAGTATATAGAAATACTACAGATTTGTGTAAATTGATTTTGTAACCTGACATCTTGCTGAATTTATCAATTCTAGGAGTCTTTTGGTGAAGTCTTTAGGGTTTTTTAGATAGTAGATCATATTGTCAGCAAACAGGGATATAGTTTAACCTCCTTTTTCCTGATTTGGATACCCTTTATTTCTTTCTCTTGCCTGACTGCTGTAGCTAGGACTTCTAGTAGTATGCTGACTAGAAATGGTGATAGTGGGCACTTTTATCTTCTTCCTATTCTTAGGGGGAATGCTTTTAACTTTTCCCCATTCAATATGATGTTGGCTGTGGGTCTGTCATATATGGCTTTTAGAATTTTGAGGTATGTTCCTTCTATGCCTAGTTTGTTAAGGGTTTCATCATGAAAAGGTGCTGAATTTTTATCAATACTTTTTGTGCATCTATTGAGATGACCATATCATCTTTGTTTTTGCTTCTGTTTATCTGGTGAATCAATCATGTGACTTGATTTGTATATGTTGAACTATCCTTGCATCGCTGGGATGAAACCCACTTGATCATGGTGAATTATTTTTTGATGTGCTATTGAATTCAGTTTGCTAGTGTTGAATGACCAGTGATATACAATTAAGAAACAGTTATATTAAAATATTATTTAAAAATGATAAATGAGATAAACTTTAGCTATAAAAAACTTGGCTTTCATCTGGGACTACTTCCCAAGGCTATCACAAAATTAAGACTTTTTACTATTTACAGTGTTTAAGAGAAGTAGATCCCTATCATTTTAGAATTTAAATTCTGTCAAATATCTGCAGGCCTCCTCAACACTTAAGCATAGGAATTAATAAACATTGAGTAGTTTTAAATATATATTTCTAGAATATTACATTACTGATATTAGATACTAAAATCCAAATTTTATAAATGAGGAAATGCTATTCCAAGGCAAATTTGTGTCATTCCAATTTGCAGTCCACACTGTGTCCATAATCATCATATATTTATAAATCATAATTCAAAGAGTATATATTAGCAGCAGTGTATTTTGAGACTAAACAGATTTCAACAAGAAAGATTGTCTAATACACCTCAATTACAGATATGCAAACATACCAAATCTATTCTACAAGTTTCTTCATGAATTTCACATTAATGTCATTTTGTATTGAGTAACTTGATTCAAGTTGGATGATTTTAGAATATGCAAATGCACAAAGTACAGAAAAGAAGTAAATCCATTAATTAGAATTTGCTGGTGGCAGAATGCAGAGGATATTTACACAGGGAATTCTGCTGTATTCAGAGTACAGGTTGAAATTCCTGATGTACTCTTGCCATCATTAATCGTTAAATGCCAAACAGAAGTGATGCAGTAACCAAAGCCTTATCAACTATGCCAGATTCTACTACCTAGGCATTGCAAGGTCTACATTTATGATGGACTACCTGAGCTGATAACACATGGAATTATCTAAACAAAATTTGCATATTTGTGTAATTATTTTCTAAGGTTAATTAGCTCCTGTAATGCATTTCGCCCTTTGAGACTGCTTACAGTGACAGGTTCACATATTTTCTGAACCATTGCCAAATTTGACAGATTTTTCTTCAGCTAACCTGTTGCTACAAAGTTATAAAATGAGTGCTCCTATAATATAAACTTTAAACTTATCACTGATATTTTTAAAAAGTAAATGGAAAATAAATGAATTTAAAGGTTTTTAAAATGTCCAATTTTAAAGTCAAAACTTCAAGATTATTTTTATTTTGTGTAAGTTTTCCTGTGATTACATTGCTAAGCATATCTATTAACAAAACTTCTTTATGAATAATCAAATCTAAATCTGACTTCCAACTAGCAAAATTTGTGACTTCCAACTAGCAAAAACACCTATGTCACTAATTTCAGTTATGCCACATATAAATGTCACATGTGAATATATATATGAACATATATGTGTATACACACAGACATATATTCTACCCCCTACCAGCTGCCCTTGATACTGCCACTGATATGCTATATACAATGGAGATATAAACTGGAAAAAGAACACTTATATAAAATCTATATATGATTTATGACAAAATTTATAAATTAAAGTTTTTTCTTCTAAAAAGCTAAGATTCTCCATTAGAAAGAGTATAGCTCAATAAAATTCAAATGGAAGGCAGATATCCAAGTCAGATGGATTAATTGGGGATGGAAAAATGTTAAGTTACCATCTTGTACCCAATCCATCCATACAGATAAGATGAAAGAAAATTCATATTTTTAGTAATTGGTCAGTGAGGTACCCTTACAGAAGAAATGGAACACAAATACTATATGGCTCTAATTCAGGAAGACACATGCAAGGAGATTATATACGTTAACTTTAAGTTTTAAACTTTTAAATGACTTTGTTATTTAACTCCTTTGTACATTAACAGAGCATAAATTGTGCATAAATATAGAACAAAATGTATTTATAAGAATAGTTACAAGTAAAATATATCTAATGTTACATGGGATGCAATTTTATCTTACCCAACTGAATAATTTTGATGAAAAATTCATCTTAATTTTGCTACATTTTAAATATACGATTCAAATTTTAAATATGTGATTTAAATTTACAAATTGCATTTGTATTTAATAATGATTAATGGATGGAGGTACATATGGATACATAAAACTAATGGTATAACATGCATATAATGAAAACTTATTTGAAACCAAAGAACTATTTTTGGTCTCTCAATATTAAATTGAACCTTTTTATCTGTTTGAATATAAAGTTTAAACCATAACTGACAAGAAGTTAGTAAAAAAAAAAACAGGAATAAACAAATAATTATGGCCTATCATTTACAGATAGGATGCAAAATGCTTTGCGGTTAGGCCATATTGCCACAAAATGGGGGTGGCCTGGAATAGGAGGCAGATAGAGCTAGTAGATTTTTAGATTCTAGAACTGCATCCACTGTGCTCATGGGCATTTCCAACAAAGTAAACACTGATGATCCTATTCACTTTAATAAAATTTAGGCTTTATCTTCTTAGTACAATCTACAATGCAAGCATAATAATGTTAAATGCAAATGCTTCTACAGCACATACTGTGGCAAGCATTGATCTAAATATAGTTGGCCTTCCATATTTGCGGGTTCTGCATTTGTGGACTCGACCAACCAAGAATCAAAAATAATCAGAAAAAAAAAATGGATGGTTGTGTCTATAATGAACTTTTATAGACTTTTATGAACTTTTAAAAAATGGATGGTTGTGTCTATATGAACTTTTATAATGAATACTTTTTTTTCTTGTCATCATTTCCTAAAAAATATAGTATAACAATTATTGACATAGCATTTACATTGTATTAGGTATTACAAATAATCCAGAGATAATTTAAAGTATACAGGAAGATGTATATATGTTATTACAAATACTACACCATTTTACATAAGAGACCTGACCAACTGTGGATTTGGGTATTGGGGGGAGGGGTGTGTATGTGTCCTAGAACCAGTCCCCCGTGGATACCAAGGGATGACTGTTTATGTCATTTAATCCTATGAGTTAGGTACTATTATTATTCCCATAATCAGATGAACAGACAAAGAATGATTAAGAAACTTGCTCAAGGCTGGGTATGATGGCTCACGCCTGTCATGCTAGCACTTTGGGAGGCTAAGGCAGAAGGATTGCTTGAGGTCAGGAGTTTGAGAATAGCCTGAGCAAGAGCGAGATCCCATCTCTACAAAAAATAGAAAAATTAGTCAGGTGTGGTAGCACATGCTTGTAGTCCCAGCTACTCTGGAGGCTGAGGCAGGAGGATCACTTGAGCCCAGGGGTTGCAGTGAGCTATGATGACACCACTGTACTCTATCCTAGGTGACAGAGTGAAACCTTGTCTAAAAAAAAAACCTTGCTCAAGAAAATTGTCGTTAGCATACGGCAGGGCCAGAATTCAAACCTAGTTAGTCTGACTCCATATCTGTAATCTTAATCCCTTTATATATCCTTGTTAAAACACAGTTAATATCCTTCTCTCTATGTAGGCATAATCAGTTTTCCTACTTTTTATATAGAAATGAATGGAACAGTGAGGGCCTTTAAGACAAAGGGACAAGAACAGATATGTAGATATCATGTAGTGTGGGCCAGGTTCACATGAAAAAAGACTTTCTCTGTGACTCTGTGAAATAAAGGAGTTTGTTTTCTGAAAGTTCAATGTGTCCTTCTTTTCTCTAAATAGCTTCTGTCACCTTATGAAAAACTGAACCTAGCTTGAAACCTATTATTAAATTTCTGCCATTTATTCATCTGAAACAAAGGATAAGGCTAAGAGAGAGCTAGACACAAAAAGACTACATATAGTATGTTTCAATTGATAGGACGTTCTAGAAAAGCCAAAACCATAGTGTTAGAATACAAGTCAGTGGTCAGCAGGTCAGGACAAAGGAGGAAGGGACTGTCTGCAAAGGGGTACAAGAGTAAACTTCTAAGGATGAAGGAAATGTTTTGTTTTGTTACAATGGTGGTGAAGATTACACAACGGCATATATTTATCAAACGCATGTTATCGTACACTTAAAACTGGTGTTAATTTATGGCATATAATTATATCTCAATGAAGTTGCCCCCCTCCTAATGGTGGCAAATCTTTTCCTTAACAGAGGTCAGCAAACCACAGTCTGTAAACTAGCTGTCTCTTTTGTAAATAATGTTTTACTGAAACATAAATATATAAAGTGTAAACTTGTTTCTATATTATGTATGGCTGCTTTCATCTTTCAACAGTGGAGTTGAGTAGTTGAGACACAGTATGGCTGACAAGCCTAAATTAGTTACTACCTTGCCTTTTAAGAAAAAAGTTCATCAACCTTTGCTCTAAATATTTATGAACTCAGTTCTAGTTTAGATGGCAGATTAAAGACCCATGTCAGACTGGATTAACTTTCCAAACCCCATAAAAACTAAAGTAAAAGATTTTTTAAAAAAACAAAGACACAAATCTGCAAGGATGAAGACAACAAGGGAGGAAAAAATGACAACATTTTGGAAGATAGTAGATAGAAGAAGAGTGGTAACTAATTTAGCAGATCTGAGAAAGTCCAATCTCAAGCTGGCAGTGGAAAAACTGAGAATCAACTCCATTTACACTGCAGAATCTTCCAAGGGATAGGATTCCAGGTACCTTTGGGATTGAATGAGAGTGGTATGCATGTGCTAAAATTAAGGCTGTTTGAGAAGCAGTTACTTTCTCTTCTTCCATTCCATGACGCTTGGCAAAGGTCTTTCTACATCCTGACAGGAGAAATTTTGAAATGGGGTATCAGAAACAGGGATTAATTGACCATATGCAAATTGAATGTGGAATGTAGTGACCTATCCCACTCCCACCTCCCCGGCCTTCATCCCCTCTAAACTTCCAGACTGTCAGCAGTCAGACTTCAGGCAGAAGATGGAAGACTTGTTTGGAAAATAAAATCATACTAAAAAAGAAAAAAGTTCCAAAGACACAGATGGATGAGAGTGAGCATGGGGGAAAGTTCCCTAAAAACAGACTACTCAGAATACCTTCAGTGAGGCTCAAACATATAAGTCCCACCCACATGCTTAGAGATTCCAATCAGCTTTTTAATTCCCACTGATAATATCAGTAGGTTGCCAAAGACTATTAGACACATGAAGAAAGCCTATAAATACAAAATATAGAGATCAGACACACAGAAAAAGATAGTTGGAAGAACCTGAGACTTTACAGGAAGAGAAAAAATTCAAAAACACTGTTATTATAGTACAAACATAAAACAAGAACAAGGGTGCTATTCAAAAGGAATATTTGAAGAATAAAAAAGGGCTTGAAATTTAAAAGCAAGATAGTAGAAATGAAAAACTCAGTAGAAGGTTTAGAGGATTAAGTAAAAGAAATCTCCCAGAAGCAAGATGATATGGAAACTAGGAGAGAAAAGTAATAAACCAGATAAGGAGATCCATCATCTAAAAAAGAAGTTCTATAAAGAGAAAACAGAAGGTAGGAAATCATCAACAAAAGAATTTAGGAAAATTTCCCAGAACATTAGTGCTAGATTGAATGGGATAAGTACCCAGTATAATGAATAAAACTAGATCTATAGAGAGGTACATCATTGTGAAATTTTGAACTCAGGAACAAAGAGAAGATTCTATTAAGTTTCAAGAAAGAAAAATAAACAATTAGGATCCAGAACAATTTGGACTTTTTAATAGCAATAGAGGAAGCAAGATGATGATAACAAAATGTCTTTAAAATCCAAAAGAAAAATAATTCCAAACGTACAATTCTATACCTAGCCCAAATATCATGAAATATTAATGAAAGATAAACATACAAGGTAAAACAATTATTTTGTCATTCCTCTCTACTAAAGAAACAACTGGAATAGGTGCTCCTTCAAAGTAAAGAAATAAACCAAGAAAGAGGAAGATGAACTACAGGAAACAGGAGAAATAACACAAGAGAGTGACAAAAGGAATCTTCACAATAATGTTATAGGAAAATGCTAGGATGACAGTTGGACACCAGATGCAGTAGCAACCAGACCAGGTAGTAGTAATGTGACTCAAAAGACAGATATGCTGAGAGGTATCACCACCAAGACCCCTACTACCACTGCATCATCATCCTAAGACATGAGCACATATTCCAGACCTAATCAGTCTGACCTAGATTTGTATTTGTATTTGGCTTTTCCCAATCACATGCTAATCAAATTTTTGTCTCCCATTCATGCTCTTTTGCTGTATTAGCTGAGGACACTTACTACAACTCTCAAAAGTGTTATGTTTTCGCCAAACTAGGGGCCAGGGGTAGACCATGGGAAGCTTAGAAATAGAAAATAGAGAGCAGCAGACTCCCTCTGAAATATAGTCAGCTATATTTCTGCTGACTTTCCCTACCAGATGCTCCAACTATGGAAAACCATAAGTATTTCAAGACTACACTGTCCACAGACTTCCCTCTAGGGGGTTCTTGAAAATGATCAGGGAATCTGACATCAAATCATGATCCAGGGAACCTATTCAGCTTATCTTTTACTATGAGCATTTGTCCAATAGTAGCAATATTTTCCTTTCCTTATACTACTAGGTCTGTGCTTGCTACTTAATATTTCAAATGAAAAATTATATTATTTAGGAATACATACAGTAACATACTAACAGGTCCCAGGAATTAAGATATAGCATCTTTAGAGGCCATTATTCTTGCCTAACACAACAACCTAGCAAGAACTCTGAGAGATACCGCTATTAATAAAAACCTTGCGAGGATCACTTTAGAAGCTTCACTTTACTTTCTTTTGCCTTCGTGTATTATTTTGGTTTTTAAAACAATGACCATGTATTATAATTAAAATCAGAAAACTATAAAGCTGTTCTCATTGAAATACTACATTTTGCATTTTATTTTTCATAATCTTTATACTTAATGTTTTATATTTAGAAGAGCATTCATTGAAATCCACTTAATTTATGTCTTTAATTATGTAAAAAGTAAAAATAAACCTGGTTCATCGTAGTTTGAATATCTTAACATTAATATGATTTTAAAAATATTTTCCCTCCTTTTTTCATTATTTACATTTTTAAAAGTCTCTATTACGATGAACCAACTCCTTAAATAGGAAATTGTCTTCACTTTACTGTAATTTGCAGGCCCTTATTCTCCTTCCCCTACCGCACACACACAGCCACATCCAGTGCCACTCACGGCCAGTGAGCCACCTGCTGAGCCACCAGTTGAGCTATCAAGGACCCAGGGACCACCAGTGGACCGTCCCGTTTTCCCAGAGCAGTGGGGGTGGGGTGGGAATTTTTTAGAAATATAACTTATTTAGCCCCATATTTAATAAAAGAACTTCACTATCACCAATGTAGTCAAGAAGACAAACTATAATACACAAACATGTGCAATAAAAAAAATTACCTTATTCTAAGTGAAGATCTTTATATCACATGCTGTCACTTACCAGAGGGTATCTGTCACAGAAGAGGCAGTAAACCAAGAAGACAGAATGACTCAGCCAGTTTACATTTGTTAGACCCTATCACTGGCTAACTTAGTGCTGGCACAATTAGTACATGACCAGAGAAGCCATAGTAGCAAGGATGGAGGGTATGCACGGGGCCACAGCATGCATCCATCTCACTCACCAAGGCTGATCTAGCTACTGCCATTTAATGAACACTACAGTAGAGCAAGAGGCAAAAGAAACATCTTTGGAATACAGGTGTATCAGTGTGGGGGTGTGTGTTAGGGAAGGGGTTGGGTTAGAGACTGTTTTATAACCCTCAAAGTAATTACTATTATGACAGCACACTCAAGACATGCTAAGCATTCCAGACAGTTCAATCCAGAACATTCTCTAGACAAAAATGGTACAGTCAGAAGCTAAATATGTCTCATAGTTTCTACATCTGAATCTAAAGCTCTAATTATAGCTTTAGAGGAAATGAATAAACTGCTTCCTAAGAATTAATAATTAATTTTAAAACTATGGGAAGATCACTTACAATTGCCAGACATGTTCTCTCTCTCTCTCTCTCTGTCTCTCTCTCTCCCCCCCCCTCTCTCTCACAACACACTCACATGATTTCTGTTCTTATCCAGACAGTGTCATTTAATTAGCTTTATGATTTCAAGTCGTTCACCTATCCTCTTGGATGCTCAGGTTCCACATTTGTATATGAGAGGTTAACCTGAGAGATCTCTAAAATTCTACCTTTTTCTGATAAAATAAAGCAAACCTCTGGGAACAAAGAGAACTAGAGTTGCTGGAGAGATGCAAAATAAGAAATGTGGCAAATAGCACCGAATAAATGTTTGATTTCTGTCAGAATACATCACAAAGATGTAATTATTTATATACCTGCAATAATTATTCACTGTATCATAAAACAATTTCTTAAAACACCTTGAAAATACACTTATAAAAACTATGAGGCCAGGTGTGTTGCTCACACCTGTAATCCCAGTGTTTTTGGGAGGCTGATGTAAGAGGATCACTTGAGATCAGGAGTTTGAGAACAACCTGGGCCACATAGTGAGACTTCGTCTCTACAAAAAACAAAAATGACAACAACAACAAAAAGTCAGCCAGGCATGGTGGCACGTACCTATAATCCTAACTACTTGGAGGCTGAGGAAGGAGGATCATTTGAGCTCAGCTGTTCAAGGCTGCAGTGAGCTATGATCACACTACTGCACTCCAGCCTGGGCAATAGAGCAAGGCTGTGTATTTTAAAATATAAATAAATAAAGTTAGGTTGTTAAAAAAAAAATTACCTGAAAACATGAAAGAAGCTAAAAACAAATCTGTAATATTAGTTCAAATACATCATAATTTCTCTATGTGTTGTAGTAAAACCAAATTCAAACAAATTTCGACATTCTGAATTTGTGAAAAATTTGAATTTAAGTAGTATTTTACCCTTCAACAATGAAGACAAGGTAGAAGTTCTGGAATTCATGTAGTAAAAATCTATTCCATCTTAGATGATTTTAAATCTAGATATTGAATTATGGTTATCAATTGATATTGTTTAATAGTTTCTACTATAGATTTGAAGTAGCAATGGTTTTACCTCCAATGAGACAGACTCCCAGAAATAGGATTGCTAGGTTGAAAGGTTTATGTATTTTTAATTTTAATAAGTATTACTACACTGCTTTCACATTCCCACCATACTAAGTGAGAAGAATCTTTTGTTTACTTCCAGCCAACAATAGGTATAATGGCTCCTTCAAATTTTTGTCAATTAATTTTGTCAATTAATATTTGTAAATATCAGTACCCCCTTTATGTGGATTTCCTTGTTAATGGGATGTTAAGCAATTATTTACTATGATAAAATCAGTGCTTAGCACAATACATTTTTATGAAGCTTTATCTATTTATGTATTAATAGAAGTACGTTTACTGAAATAGTTTAACCTAAAAAAAACCCTTTCAAGTTGTTCCAATTATTGCAAAAATTTTAATAAAAAGCAGGCATTTTAGAATGTTTCTATTCTAAGAAAAACATTTTATCTATTGCAAAACTAGATTTCTCACCATCTAAACATTGAACTGAAAAATTTAACACAGTTTAGTAAAATAATAAATTGGTATATTTTATCAGCAGTTCTGATTTTAGAACAAGGGCATGCCAAATGTTTCCTTTACTGTCCCCATCATAAAATGCAAACACAGAGAACAACTTTACCATGCTATTTTAAAAATTCCCCATGTATAGCAAATATACCCTAATTTACTTAAGAAAAATATGAGAAAAAAAAAAGAAAAATAATATTTATTTTGATCTGTTGAAAACATTACATACATTAAAATATAAAATTCTTACTACAAAATAAAGGACAGGAACTATATCTTATTAATTATTATAGTAATTATAGCAGCTAACATTTATCAGGTAGTTACTACTTATGAGCTTTTGACCAAGCAGTTTACATGTATTGATTCATTCAAATTTCAAATAACAGTGTAAGGCAGCTACTATCATGGCTCCCATTTTATGGATGAGGCACAGAGAAGCTTGTTCTAGGTCAAACATTAATTAGTGCAATTCAGGCTTAGAGCACAGGAAGTCTGAGTTGAAAATTCCCACTTTTAACCACTGTGCAATGCTAACTCATCCTCACTTCTATCCTCCACATCACCTTGCAAGTTGATTCAAAGACCTACAATTTTAACTTGTACTTAAATGTTTTGTTAAGAAATGTTAAAACAGTCTGAAGACTTTCTAAAAGAATTACAGGACATTTATTTAATTTCTGTTAACAATATTACAAAATCATTGAAACCAATATTAAATATCCAAATTTTTAAAAAGTATTGGACTAGTACATGAAATAAATAAATTCTAGAATCTCTACCTTGCTTTCTTTTGTAAGATTAAAATATTATTTCCTTGTTCTCTTTGGTATCACTAATCAAAGCATATATATCGTCTCTATAGAATATATACTTATTTGAGACTAAATTCACAAATTAGGATTCTGAAGATTGAAAATATGTCATATAATAAAGTGGGACTAAGCATCAGATTATTAATATATAAAATAGTTTAAACTGAAATAAGACTGTAGTCATGTTAGCAAACCAGGCAATCTCAATCTTAGGGTAACAGAACAAAAGGCTTCAAAGAATTCTCATACGCTATAAAGATTGTTAGGAGTAGACTGTCACATAGTGACCTTGCTGGCGTCTAACTCACCTAACAGTATTTGGAAGTGCATTGTTTCAAATCAATAACTAATTAACAAAGTACAAAAGAAGTTTCACTGTTTCCTTAGCTCCTTGTTAAAAATGGCTTTTGGCAGCACATGGGCAGAAAGGTCGCTTTTATGACATCTCCAGGAGCCTTTCAACACCCTGCCTCTGTCAGATTAAATTACTTTTAGCAATTAATTGTCATAAGTTAAAACAGAAGCACATTTGTTACAGCAGGCTGTCATAATGACATGGTGAGGAGTTGTTTTGATATGAATTTCTTCCACTGACCTTCTATCATATCTTAATTTTTGTGGTTGACCTAACTGGAAGATTGGGAGCATGTCTTAGCTCAAAAAGCACAGGCCAAACCTTGGGGGTCTTGGGATATGACACCAACAAATAAAGGAAAAAAAATTTCCGCAGATACTTCTGAGAAGCAGAGTTTAGGAAACAAAGGAATGTGTAACTCGGAAATTAAATTTAAAACAAAATTATTCTTAATTAACACAAAAATACAGAATGGGAAAAGAATGTAATTTTCTATTGATTTCATATACATGAGATTATGAGATCATTATTACATTGTACCAAAGTTAAATATCCAGAGTAATATGCCAAAATGAAATATTAAATAATTTTAAAATGTAAATTTCAGGAATAACATGTACATACACACACACAGATATATATCTCTAACTTGATAAATGAAATCTGTTTAAAACTCCACAACTTTATAAAATCAATTACCAGTAATAATTCCTTATCAAATAATTTTCTTCAAAAATCTGCATTTGAATAGAACTGAACGCCCCCCCCCCCCCAATTGAGGAATATACTACTTGGTGAATTAAGCAATATATCAGATTATATTTTCAACAATGAATAACATATGCAAATTTTTTTCCAAAGGTAAAATATTTTTATAATTGATTTTTCTTCATATTGCTATAAATCTGCTACATTCTTTAGCCATTTTAGAATTTAAGAGAATTTCATAGTGGAAAAAAAAATATTAGGTGAAAATTAGGCCAGCTCAAAAGGACAAGGAAAATGAAAAAGGCATGAGATTTTCAAGAAATCCTAAACCCATGAAAACAGTGATATCAACAGCTAACATTTTTCAAGTGCTTACTCTGTATTTGATATTGTGCCAAATGCATAGTTTGTTCTAATTTATTTAATTTTCACAATACCCGGGGTACTTGCTAGCTACTATTACTACTATCTCCTTTTATTTTATTTTTTTTGCAGATAAGGCAACTGATACTTGAGGAGAAGTCATTTGCCTAACATAACACAGCTAGTGGAATCTCTTTAACTTCAGATCCTATGATCTTACATTAGCCCTAGAGCAAATTTTATATATGTATATGCACACATAAAATATGTATATTTATGTGTATTGTCTATATACATTTAAGAATAACTCTAGTAGTAAAAATAGAACTTAGGCTTCCGACATGGGTATGCCTGCAAACTTGACCTTCAATTCTTCCAATTCACAGTACTCTTTGAGGAAAAGACCTGAGCTGTTCATCAATGATTTATATTTGGAGAGCAAGAGGATCTACAACCATGGCTTCTATAGCTTCAGCTGGGAGGGGCCATAAGAATGAGAAAGATGTAGGTAAGTGTGTGGTTATGTGTGGGATAGGGAATAACTGACCCTCTCAAGTATCTGGCTGGATCCTCATTATGATGAGGTGGTGTTAGCAGTAGAGGGCCTGTGGACACTTGAGGGCCAGAGCAGCTTGTTCCACCTGCTTAAAGAACATCGCTGAGTCCTCTGCTTTGTGGATTTGCCTGAGGAGTTAAGTGTTTATATTCTTTACCTACATTAAAGAAATTTGTTGGTATCTTTCTGGAACTTACCATCAGACTGTGACAACCATGCTCTAGAAATTAAACTTTCACGCCTTTTTGGAATAATGTCTAATGATGATTATTTGCAAATGTGCTATATAGCAGAATGGGCAAGAATAATACCACATATATCTAACATTTGGAGTCAATATGAACATTTTGTTTTTCACAACTACACAGTAACCTTAGTAATTACCTGGGCAAAATGTTCCCTCCACATATACTTTGTGAAGGCAACTGCACAGTGGTAAGAAGTTTTCCATTTAAATAATTTTAATCTCCAATGTTTACAAGCAAATTTTCTAAATTAAATCAGTACATTTTATATTAATGTGCTTGTGGTTAAAATAAAGGATTCTTAGTCCTTGAGGGTTTTTTCCTCCTCCAAAAGTGTGTTCTATAGCATTGAAAGATTTAACACGAAAGGCAAAGTGGAACTCACTCATTTTGTCAGATGATCCCGGGTAAATATGTTTATATTTCAGAGACTGTTACAGATAAAGTACAATTCACTGATAAAAATGTAACCTGGTATTCTTTTCCCTTTACTAAAAGCAGTGACAATTCTTACTAAAGTAGCTCATTTTAAAAATGGGAGAAGAAAAAAAACAATATTTAAATAAAAATTATTTCATTACTTCATGGGATCACAGAAGTTCAGAAATCATGGACTCTCACCTATATGCATTCCTATGCATTTTACAAAGGAAAAAACTGAGCCAAGAGTTATAAAATGACTTGTCCATTATTTCTAACTTATCATTGTAGTAATTTCATTGGTTGAAATTTCAGTTCTCACAGGTATGAACACCAACACACCTTATATTACAAGTGTTTTATAAATCTTTAAAGTAACTTCACATAACTCATTTCTTTTTTTCTTTACTGATACTCATGGCTATAATTTATTACAGCAAAAATATCCAAAGCAAAATCAGCAAAGGGAAAAGGCACATAGGGAAAAATGCAGAGGAAACCAAGCATAAGCTTCCAAGAATCTTCTCCCAATGGAGTCATACAGGATATGCTTAATTCCTCCAGCAACAAATCATGACAACACATGTGAAAAATTGTCTACCAAGGAAGCTCATTAGAGACTCAGCACCCAGGGATTTTACTGAAGGCTTATCACATAGACACTCTCTACCAAGAGTCCAGGCTTGATAAGGAAAGCAGATGTTCAGCATAGACCAGATTTAGGTCTATGGGCCCAGTAAGCCAATCTTTATCAATTAGGCTGGTAGGAACCTTCCTGAAATCCAAGTTCCCAGACTACCCAAAGGACAGCTTTGTCCAAAGGCCAGCTTTGCCAGCAGGCATTTTTGGTTTTTTGTTTGTTTGTTTGTTTTAACATAAGGTCTCACTCATTCACTCAGGCTGGCGTCCAGTGGTGCAATCATAGCTCACTGTAACCTCAAACTCCTGGGCTCCAGCGTTCCTCTCACCTCAGCCTCCTGAGCACCTAGGACTACAGGTGCACCATGCCCAGCTAATTTTCTTTTTTTTTTTGAGACAGACTCTCACTCTGTTGCCCAGGCTAGAGTGCCTTGGCATCAGCCTAGCTCAGAGCAACCTCAAACTCCTGGGCTCAAGCAATCCTTCTGCCTCAGCCTCCCGAGTAGCTGCCCTGCTAATTTTTTCTATATATTTTTAGTTGGCCAATTAATTAATTTCTTTCTATTTTTAGTAGAGACGGGGTCTTGCTCTTGCTCAGGGTGGTTTCAAACTCCTGACCTTGAGCAATTCAAATGCCTCCCCACCCAGCCTCTCAGAGTGCTAGGATTACAGGCGTGAGCCACCACCTCCCGCCTAATTTTAAAATAATATATGTTGTAGAGCTGGAGTCTCCCTATGTTTCCCAGCCTGGTCTTTAACTCCTGGCCTCAAGCAATCCTCCCACCTTGGCCTCCCAAAGTGCTGGGATTACAGGCATAAATCACTGAGCCCAGTCCAGACAGGCTTTGTGAAGGATTGAGACCTCAGGCCTGCTGACCTCACTTCTTGATTCTCATTGTAATCCAATGGATTAGATAAATACTGGGAGATCTCTTATATTCCTCCTCCTTCTTTAACCTTCATCTAATCAAAGCATTTCCTGTCCATTGGCCATCTTAACACTGTACTTCTAAATTTATACCCTGACTACTTCTAGACTCCATCAAGTATTTCAATTGCCTAGGAAGGAAGATTAGGTACATATGCATTGGGAAATGATAGCATAAAAGAGATTGGCAGTGAGTGCTAAAATATTAAAAAGAAATAATTGTTATATAGTTATTTTCCTGCTTGCAATATGAAAGAATTATTCTAGAAAAAGAAACACTATAATCTCTGTAACCTAACATTATGTTAATAAAGATAGAGATTAACAGAAGGGAGAGGAAGAAGAGAAAGATGAGAGATTGTTGGTAGAGGCACCATAACAGAGCTAAAATTTTAACTTTAAATTGGTGTGTGGGAAGGGAGGGGATAGAAGAATAAAATGAGGACTATTACTATGTTGAGGCACTGCCAAATAATTATATTAAAATGGCATTGGCAAGTGTAGACAGACATGTGAAAGGATGCAATACCCAGGAACAAAGGCAAGAATGTAAGAATTCAATCTATGTTAAAGGTGGAACTTCAAATCAGTAGAAAAAGAATGTACTATTTTTAAAATGTTGTTAGGAAAACTGATCGACTATTTAGAAAAAAAACTTAAATGAGAACTATCCATATAATAAACATAAAAACAAATTGCTAGTGGTTTAAACCTTAAATATCATTGAAGAAAGTATGGTTTTGTGAACAGAGTCAGAATAATTATCAGTTTTTTATGGGAAAAAAGAAGATTGGATTTATACTTCATTCCAAAAATAAAAGTGACTCCTAGACAGAATGTGAACCTAAATGTGAAAGGAAAAACTCTAAAGCACATGAGAAAAAATAGAAGAATATATTTGTGCTCTCAGAGTAGGTAAGGACGTTTTAAACAATACATTAAAGGGTAAACCCATACAGAAAAAAATGACACATTGTAGTATACTAAAATTAAGAATGTTCTCAAAAGACATGAAAAGAGTGAAAAGACAAGCCAAAGAGTAGAGGAACACCAGAGTCCAAGAGAACGGCCAGCGGGAAGACTGACAGGCAGGAGTGTATCTGGCATAATTCAAGAACAGCAAGGAAGCAAGTGTGGCTAGAATGGAACCATGAAGGGGGGGGGGCAGGAAATGAGATCAGGGAGGTAAGGAGAAAGCAGTTCTCTTATGGCCATTGTCTAAATAAAGCCAAATCTCAAAGTAGAATCATTTAGTTCATTTATTCATCCAACAACTTTATTCGGTATTATGTATATTCAAGGCAACTTGTTAGGTGCTACAGGGCACACACACACAAAAATGATTAACTCGAATGATATTCCCACCCAGAGAATGACATATGAAAGCTTTTCTAGGAAAAACTGAAGCTGGAGTCATGGGGGAGGGGGAGGGGGAAGGGCAGGTGTGTGTGTGGATAGGCACAGTTATTTTAGTGTTGGAATGGAACCTCCTCTGAAACACTCCTACTTAAACTATATTATGCAAGATACCCCAACAGTTAATAATCATTTGCAACAGAGCAGGACCTTCACAGACTCCCATGAATTTGTTCATTATTTTAATACTTTTTTAAGAAAGTCGCTTGGTTAGATCTTTTGCCAAAAATAACTATTAAACCCACACAAGAAGGAACTAACAAATGTCGATAATATCATTAGCAATTGAGAAAATGTGAAAAGCCCTAAATAGAAATAATAATTTTAAATGAAAACTTCTAATCATCAACTTCATATTATACTTCTTAAAGGATAAAATGTAAATGAAAGTGTTTTATGATGTATAAAAGTTTATTAAAAGGTTAAGTGCAGGCAGGGCACGGTGGCTCATGCCTGTAATTCCAGTACTTCAGGAGGCCGAGGCGGGAGGATAGCTTGAGGCCAGGAGTTTGAGAACATCCTGGGCAGCATAGTGAGACTTCTTCTCCACAAAAAATAAAAAAAAAATGTAAAATTAACCAGGCATGGTGGTGCACACCTGTAGTCCCAGCTACTCTGGAGGCTGAGGCAGGAGAATCGCGTGAGCCCAGGATTTTGAGGCTGTAATGAGCTACGATCACACCACTGCACTCTAGCATGAGACACTGTCTCTTAAAACAAACAAATGTTAGGTGCAATTATTACTGAATTACATTATTTCTCCTAAACAATGAGTGTTGTAAAGTGAATAGACCATAGTGAATACATTACTTGATGGAGGAGGTAAAAGCAAAAGAAGGAAAAAATTAAGGGACATTAAATGGTTCTGGCAGTTTTGAAATGTTCCTTATATGTTTGATTAGCTTCATTGGAGCTAAAAGTAGGGGCAAACAATTTTAAGCATCATGAATAAATACCACCACATTACTGGAAATTGAAATGTTACAGTTTTCAGAATGTGTCAAAAACATCTACCAAATTAATTCCTTTTAAGTGCCAAATCTTGAAGTGGTTTATAATATTCAACAAAAAAATCATGTTATATAACATTATGTAAAAGAATTTTATATAAATAATTTGCACAAAAGTTGAGGTTCTCATTGCAATAAGTCGTAGTTAGTAAATAAAATGTATAAAGTAATTCTCGAATTTTAAATTCAATGTGGTCTATAATCGAATCTCTAAGTATCTGACTTTTATTACTAATGATATATTAATAGTTGTAAAAGGACCCTTCAATTTCCCACTGAAAAATAAATTTTCCCTTTCTCATATCCTATAACACAACACATAAACCACATCGAAATACTTACCACAATCTGCCTAATATCAGCGTTGCTTGTGAGTATTTCAGCCTCCCCACTAAAATGTGAGCTCCTGGAGAAGAGGGACTCTGGCTTTTTCATCTCTATATTTCAGGAAGGGCCAGCATGATAATTTGTATTAAATAGTGCTCAAGTTGAAATGAAATGTGAAAAGATCTATTCCATCATATGCCACTAAACAGGATACATTTCTTCAGTTTTAGGATACATTTGATATCTTGATATGTTATCCTGGCTAATTTCATGTGCCTTGAGTAGAAATAATATGTTTTATTCTTCTTCCATATTTTGTCTTTAATATCTAGCACTTGAGACATGGCACAAAATCAATGAACATATACTAACAGAATGCAACCTATAGCTGACATTGTGCTTTAATTATACCAATAGATATTTCAGCTTGAAAGTGCCAAAAGAAATTTTAAAAGTAAAAGGCATTATGTAAACAATTAGGACACATTGGGGCTAACATCTTTCTTTAAGCTAATCATTTAGGCATTACTTCCTAGCTTTACCATCTAAATATCAGCCTCTTCTCAATAATATGACATCTAGTATTGGACAGAATTCAAACCTGCTCAATTTGCTTTGGCAAATAAAAGAACAGAACTCACTATAATGATGCATAAATAAGTAAATAAACATTTATGGAGGAGTTACTACCTGCCAAACAGTAGTAGGCAAGTGGTATTTATACAATCTATGAGGTCAAATATGGGGGTAAAATGTAGGAAAATGAATGAACCTCCTGTACATCACCTCTATTAGGGCTGCCCCATAAGTACATATAGTATAGACACTGCACAACTCCAGGGGGTGCCAGATAAGAATTATATCCCCTTAAATTTATGCAACTTGACAGCCCTGTCTTATACCATATTTCATCTATCTAATAGGCCATCGATTCTAAAAGGTACTATTATTTTATGTACCATTAAGAGAAAAAAATGTTGCCAAATAATCTATGATATGCCATTAATTTTTGAGATGCAACCCCAATTCAGAGATGTTAAAATGTGATAAAAGGTTTTAGGATCAATGAAAAAAGATGACAATCCAAGCAATCTTCAATTGACTGAGATATATATGCACAAATAATGGCCCTTTCTTTGATGGCATTATTATATCCGAAGTCTGTACAAGAATTTCTAAGAGAATTTTTTCACTCTCTTGTGTGAAATCAAATAAAGAACATTAGAACTGAATGAAGTATAGTTTAATGTCACAATTCACATATAATGTATCAAGATTTTCAAATTTATATTCTACCCCTTAGCTCTTAAAATTGATTATGTTAGGAATAGTGTTTTCAACTAACTTTTAGGTTCAAACATAAATTACTTAATGAGACTTTATTCCTTCCTCTGCCTAATAATCTATACACACACACACACACACACACACAGAGACCAGCTGCTGAGACAAAGGCCAGCTTTGTCATTAATAACAGTGCAACCTTGAGCAAGTTATAGTTGACATTTGAACAACATAGGTTTGAGCTGCGTATGTCCACTTATGCGAGGATTTTTTTTTTCCTCAACCAAACACTGATGTGAAACCCACATATATATGGGAGGGCAGAGGGCTGACTTTTTGGATAGGCGGGTTTTGCAGGGCTAACTGCAGAACTTGAGCATGAGATGATTTTGGTATATGCAGTGGTCCTGGAACCGATCCCCCAGCTATACTAAGGAATTTCTCTTATATATAATTCCTCTTAATCTCAGTTTCCTTATTTACATCTACAAATGAAGTAGATGAACTTAAAATGCTTAAAAAATATCTACCAAGTTTTAGATATCATCTTTTGACAAATTATTCTGGTAGAATCCTTCTCTTATAAAAATAATGTTCCTCCTAAATATACTTTCTACATAAAACAATAAGCAAGTAAGGGCTCATGAATTGTACATATTCGCTTTAATATGGAAAAAAATATGCCAAAAATTTGGAACAGCAACATCACAAAAAACTTGAGTTCCTCTTCTTAATGACTAAAACAGATTTTAGTTTTAATAAATTTACTTGACTTGCCAGTGTAAAATCTTAATTCTAATGGTAAACTTCTATCTGATGGTTCAAAGTTTGTCTTTTTAAAAAATTTACTAGTCCATTCTACAGCTCTGGAAATTACTGATACTATTATTGCTATGATGGAAATGTGAAACTTTGGCCCAGAATATTTTAAAAAGACTTTCTAAGAGAAAAATAGTGACTGTTAAAAAAGGCTAAATTATTTTAGAATTACTAAGTGATAGAGCACTGTAATATTTCTCTTCATTACCTCCTTGGGGAGAGATGATTTTCTGAAATTTCACAGAGAAAAACCAATTATTCAGCCTTTAGTAAGCTATATTAAGGCTTTTAGGAAAATAAATTCGAGCATAAGAATATTTTTAGGAAAATCAGAAATTAGGGAACGTCTTGGGAGATGACCATTCAGATTAATAGCATACTTAAGACTATCTTTCTTTTCATAGGTTCCCTCAATGAACCACTAATTATAATGTATAATCTATTATTTTTCAAGAAAAAAACCTTAATTTTCCTCTAGTATTAAATTAATGAAAATAATATTGAGAATAAAATATAAGATGAAACTGATAGTATTTTAAGCTGTAATTTCATGCTCCAAACAAATAAATGTTAAAGACACACAATTTCATAATGTTTGCAAATACACATATAAAATTCAAACTAAAGTGAGATGAGTCTATAGGGAAATACTCAAGCCACTCAGGAAACATGTTATATTGGCCTGTTATGTTGCATGTGAAGGATGCATATGAAAGTGCTTATATCCAAGCCACAATGTGTGCGTGTAAGTGCTGGGGTCGGCTAAAACACCAAGGAGTTGGGGAGCCAGAAGCAACCTGCTGATTGGCTGAGAACCGGCAAATATTTCCAAGGACTAGCTGAAATCCGATTAAAAAAAAAAAAAGACCACCTATAGTAAACAAAGCACTTCTGAGACAACTCTATAAAACTGATTCAGGTTTTCCCTCTTCCCCACCTGCAATAATTTCAAACTCCTAGTTGCTGTCAAGCAGCACACACAACCCAGATGGACAGTTTGGGACTTAGGCAAAAATAATGTGCTAGGGTGCCTTGCTCCTGAGGAGAAAAAAAAAGTGGGTCACATATTCTAGACCCAATATATCTATTCACTGCAATGCAATAACAATAGTCTTTGAACACACCTTCGTATTGTGGGAAATATTATTTGTCTTTTATCATAGCAATTGCCTTGCCAACCAAGAAAAATCCATTTATCTATTCACATTTGAATGTACATTTTGCATACACATAGAGAAGTCTAGAAGAACCACTTGTGGAAAATATTCACTACTGGCAATGGACTATAGTAGGAAAAGTATAGGCTTTGCAGTCAGACTTGCGCTCAAACTTCAGTTTGGTTAGCCTTCGTAGGTATATAACTATGAGTAGGTCTATTTACATCTCGGAGCTTCATTTCACATATTTGTAAAGTCAGGATAATACATGAGAACAATGTGAAGATTACACAAACAAACAATAACTACATCTAACTTGACAAATTGATGCACAAGGGCCCTAGTGCTTGGGAGGGAGTTAGAAGACAGAGGATCTTACACTGCCTCTTCTTTCCAAGAAAGGGGTGAAAATTGTGGGACTAGAAGGAGGGGCCAATATCCATAATCAAAGTCAAATAGAAGGACGGTCAATCTAATTGTATTTCAGACAGTTACTGTCAAATGTTATCTTAGATAAGAAACAAGGAACCCAATTTGAAGAACTAAGAGCATGGCTTCAGAAATAGTCATGGCCAGATACAACATGAATTATATATAAAATATAGAGTGATTATAACTAACATTTATTGAGTGCACATTGTGTGCCAAACCAGGTACTAAGTACTTAACTGCATGACCTCTTTTAACTCTCACTAACTAGATACTATTATTATTGACTAGATACTATTATTGACTAGATACTATTATTATTCTTACTTTTCAGATGATAAAATTGAGGTTTAAATTGCTTAAGTGATTTTGCCTGAGGTCATAGTGCTGTAGTTAGCAAAATCTCAACCTGAACCACACATGTGCCTGACACCAGCACCCAGCTCTTAACTACTATAGAATCAGCCTAATGCAAAGCAAGGTAAACTTAAAACGGAAAAAGCACCAGTAAAGGGCTAGTAAGATATAGTAGTAAATTAGACCACAACTACAAAGCAGGCATACATACAGTGGCTCTCTCAGGAAGCAAGAGGTCACACATTTTAGTGGAAAGATGAAGGGAATGAAAGTTGTAGTTGCTAAAACCCAAAATGGGCAAGTGATTCTCCAGGGCCTTCTACAGTTGGGAGTACAGCAGTAGAGAACAACAAATTGTAAATCCTCAAATTCCACTGGTCTGATCAGTGTAGACTGACATCTTAGTTTCAATAAAGGGCAGAGGGGGAGGAGGTGGCAGGTGGAGTAGTTTACACACATTGCTTTCTGAGTCTAGATGAAGAGTTAAAATCAGGTAGATCCAAATGCCTCAATGAACCAGTCCTACCTTGTTCTTTCTAGTTCTCTGTTTCAGTTTACAAAGCTGCTCATATTGATTGATCTATTTTTGCATTACCTAACATGTCAACTGAAATATGGTTCTTATTCTAGTTTTATAAACTGCTTTCTTTCATTATTTCTATGTTCAACTCCAGAAATGAGGTGTAGACCAGTGATTCCAGAAATGTAGTCCACAAAATTCTGGGAGTTCCTGAGACCCTTTCAGGAAGCCTACAAGATCAAAATTATTTCATTACAATACTAAGATATTATCTGTGTTTTTCATTGCGTTGACATTTGCATTAACAGTTAAAAAATCAATGAAGTGCCCAGTGTGGTGGCTAAAGCCTGTAATCCTGGCACTTTGGGAGGCTGAGGTGGGAGGATCCCTCGAGACCTGGAGTTCAAGACCTGCCGAGGCAACATACCAAGGCCCCTTCTCTACGAAAAAAAAAAAATTAGCCAGGCATAATGGTGCACACCTGTAGTTCTAACTAGTCCAGGTGCTAAGGCAAGAGGATCACTTACATCCAGGAGTCTGAGGTTACAGTGAACTATGACTGTGCCACTGTACTCCAACCTGGGTGACAGACCGAGACCCTCTATAAAAAAAAAAAAAAGCAGTGGAGGATAAAATTGCCTGTGACTTAACACAGATGAAGGCAGTGGTGCCAAAGTATACTAGCATTCATATTCTTCACTGCCATATATGGGGGAGGGTGGGGTGTGGAAGCCAACTTCACTTTAAAAAATGTTGATGAAATAGTAAAAAATTACTTTTATTAAATCTCAACCCCTGAGATGTTTGTTTAATATTCTGAGTGATAACATGAAGTTATACATAAAGCACTTGCATACCAAACTGTGCTATGATAGTGTTTGGAGAAGTAGTTGTGCACTTGAGTTTTGAGCTAAAGTAGCTGCTTTTTAATGGAATTGGCTATTTGGAAGACATTTTCTTGAAAATGAACAAAGTAAACCTGATAATCCAAGGAAAATAACTGATAGTATTTGTTGTCAATGATAAAATCTGACCTTTCTTGCTAAAGTTAGAATTTTGGGTAATCTGTATCCTCCTTGATAATCTTGATAGTTTTTCAATTCTTGAAACTTTCTGATGAGATTGTTAGTAATACTAATAGGAATTGTTTATACTGTGTAATAAAATGTGTCAACATTTAGATGATCTATATAATGAAGTGAAACAATATTTTCCAGATGACCAATGCATAATGTTACAAAGTCATACATGAGTAAAAGAGTCATTCAGAGTATAAAACAGACCAACAGATTTTTATGAGAGTACAAAACGCTTTAGATTCCATGCAACAACTAATCTTTAAGAAACTACTTCTTGTTGAGTGTTGGTGTGGCATCAAAGAATATACATAATTATCTGAAAAAGCTATTAAAATAGTCCTTCCTTTTATAATTGCATATCTGTGTGAGCTGAATTTTCTTTGTATACATCAATGAAGACAAGATATCACAAGAGAGTGAATATAGAAACAGATGTAAGAATTCCGCTGCCTTCTACTAAACCAGACATTAAAGAGATTGTCAAAAATGCCATACTTACTACTTTGTGTGGGTTTTTTTTTTGTTTTGAAAAATACTGTTATTTCTCATAAAAATATATTATTTATGTCATCATGTAATGGGCTTATTATTATTTTAAAATAAATATTTTAAAATTTTCTCAGTTTTAATTCCTTTTATGGCAAACATCAGCAGACGTAACCCATATAAACAAAAACCCGGTAGTGACCTTAATAATGTTTAAGCACGTAATAATATTTGAGTACGTAACATTAAGGACCTGTGGTCCTGAGAACAATAGGTTTGAGAATCACTGATTATAAGCCAATGGGGAAAGACCTCATTTTTCCATAGTTCCTCCCATGTTTCCCAAGGGAAAAGAGGTAGAGAAGGAAGAGAAAGGACACAGGGACATACTGAATTGTAAGTATCTCACTGGTTGTTTTCATATACATTAGTTTACATCATTTATTCCTTATAAAAGTCTAACAGATATGATTATCCTTATTTTATAGATGATGAAACTGAAACAGAGAGGAGGGGTAATTTGCCTAAAGTCACAGCTGGTAAGCAACAGAATTGAGATTATAGCATGCACCTCTTTGATTCTGAGCCTGAGGTATTATTTTGGTACAATATTGTGCTATAATACAAAAAATATTGGTCTTTGTCCCTGATTCCAGGAACAGAGCTCCTAAAACCTTTGGAATTTCCTCAGTGAAAATGTGACAAAAGACAAAAGAGTGTCTTTTGTCATTCATAACAATTCCCTTTCCACCACTGAGCTTATGCTAACGAGGCAATTTAGGGCCCCTAGACAGCCTCAGGACGGAGCTGGTCACTAGAAAAACCAAGTAATTAGAGGGTAGGAACTCTGAACCTCACCTACGGACCTCCAGAAGAGGGAGAACTTCTAGGTTAGCAAATACACTGACGAGCTGCTGGCAGGGTAGTGAGCCCAGAGAGGGCATGGAAGCCCAGTGTGCCTTTTTCCACATACCTTGCCCTAGGCATCTCTTCCATTCGATTGTTCCTGAGTTGCATCCTTTATAATAAAGTGGTAAACATAGGTATTTTCCTGAGTTCTGTGAGCCATTCGAGCAAGTTACTGAACTTGAGGAGGAGGTAGTTGGAACCCCTCAGTCAGAAGAATGGGTGGCTCCCCAGAACCTGTGACTGGTGGCTAAAGTGGAGGCAGTCTTGTGGAACTGAACCCTTTAACTTGTGGGATCTGACGCAAACTCTAGGTAGATAATGTTAGAACTGAATTAATTGAGTTGTTGGACACCGAGTTGGTGTTGGAAAATTGGAGAATAAGTTGGTGTCAGACAAAACACTCCAGAAAGGTACCAAAAGGTACAAGGGCCAAGCACCTTAAGAATTGGGTTCTTGAGTTGATTCTCAACTTGAAAGAAGATAAAATGTTATCTATTGGCCCTAAAGCTCCAAATCTGTGTGCCAGATACTGTTTGCTTTACATATGTTATTATTATTTTAGAGATGTGGTCTTGCTGTATTACCTTAGCTGGACTCAAAATCCTAGGCTCAAGAAATCCCCCCTCCTAAAGTAGCTGGGGATACAGGTGGGTGCCATCACACGGGCTACATATATGATCATTATTTTATTTTTCACACAAAAAACTGAAGTGTAGGGAACTTAACTTGAAGTTACACTATATTAAGTGGAAGAGCTGGAATTTAAACTTAGGTCTATCAGACTCTGCACTTTTAACCACATCTCCATACTATATCTTTGCAATAGTATGATTCTGAATGTTATTCATACACTAGAAACAGGCAACAAAAATAGTTCTTATCACAATCTGCCTTCAATGACTATAGGGTTTAGATTGATTTAGAATAACATAAATGCCTTGGCATGTGGAAAACATTTACAATAATAAAATTTTATATTGTTTATTAAGATACTAACTAAGCCTTTTTTCCCCTTCTTTTCAGTAACATTTAAAAAGATTTGGGGGCACAAAAAAAAGGACGAAGAAAGCTAAAGATGTAGTTTATTGGGGTTCTTAGTTTCTAAGGAAAGCAAAATCCAGTATGAACAGCAGCAGCCTCTGGTGGTCTAAGGGGGAAAATAGTGTGTCTGTAGTTATGGGGGCGCAAAGATGTTTTTTAAAAGAATATATGTACATATTTAGCCATTTGACTCAGTTCTCAACCCAACACATTAAAAAACAGATGCTTTAAAAAATGATCTGTTGGCAAGACACTTGTTAAAATTTTATCAGTTGAAATATTAAAATTCATTATGAATTAATTAACACATTATACAAAAATAAAATGTTTTTGTTTCATCGTTTTACAAAGTACTATAACCAGTGGTGATTAACACTGGGAATTTTGTGTGTCTTGATATGTGTTGCTCAAAAAGAAACTAAATTTATAGGATTACCACTAAATTGATGACATTTTCTGTCTTCACTCTTGAATTCAGTTGGCAGATGTTTTCGAGAACAAAAAATTCCATCTTATTACAAAACATATTAAGCAAGTTTTCCTGCCAGGCATGTCTGACATGATGTTTATTGCCTAGACCAAATCAATCCCCTTAATAAGCCATAATATATGCCAGCAAGTACATTATTTCATAGTTAAGAAAAGTTGCCACATGAAACAGTAAGTTCTTTGATCTCTCATGCTCTGCTCCTAATGCATCAGAAAAGTGCTACATAATCCACTAGTTAGTCACATCTATTTATACTCATTTAGTAAGTAAAATAAAATTATACTTCGCTAATCTTAAAGATTTAGGCCTGGATTCTACTTTACTTCTGCCTGTGTATACCAGATATCTGTAAAAATTTGAAAATTAGATTGGTTACTAAGATACTAGAGAAAAAGAAAATTTAAATACTTGAATATATTAGGAAAATAAAATAGTTCCAGGGATTAAACAATCATTATTTGTGATATAAATAAATTGAAATTGGTTGCTAAAACACAAGATAGAAATGAGTCCACTGGCATCAGTAAAGAAGACAAGAGGTTCAGAAGAGAAGACAGGATAACATTTATTGGTCCTCACCAATACTATGAACATATCAAGTCAGAACATCAGAAATATACTTTTTAAATGAAAGATTCAGTTTATCAGAGCTGGCTGTTTGTGAACAATTGCAAAAATTCACATGAATGCTGAAAATATCAGTCAGAAAACTAGACAACACCAAATATCTTGCATGTTGAGGAGTAAGATTTTTGATGGATGTCAACAGGCAATCAATCCATAAATATTTGAGTATCTTCAATGTGCAATGCCAGGCTCTGCCAAGATTCCTATTCTGTAAATGTCTCCTCCACATTTCAACTTTTCCTTTTGCTGCCATGTAACTCTCCTCTTCTCCATCCCCATCGTCTGTTTTTGTTTTTGTTTTCTTTCACATGCTGGTTCTAACTCCTCTACTTCCCACAAGAGCAGCCCACAACTACGTCTCACTGTAGGAAAGAAATGATCAAGCCCTTTCAACTCAACATTAGATAGATGAGCATCAAGTCACTTGTAGGGGTGGGGAATCCTGTGGCCTTCTGATTTCAAGAATGTTCTTTTTTAATAACGAAAGGAGGCAAGAAAAGCTTCATCTTTCTCTGCTGCACCCATTTAATAAAAGGACATGTTCTGTAAAATTTGGATTCAGTCAAAAGGATCCAGAATGCACATATAGCCCCAAGGCCACAGGTTCCCCTGTTACAAGCTGCAAGTCCCTTTATCTAGGTATCTCTAGACTAACGCCTCATCTTTTTGCTTTAGTCTCCTTCAGGAGATTAAATCCTACTGAGTAGGATTAGTATCCGTTCCTGACTCCCTCACAATATTCTCTGTGCTATTGGAAAAAGTGGCTCATATCTGCTTACTAAAGATTGACATGCAATATCAATATATATAAAGTAAGCTCAAAGATCTAGAGGATTATGGGAAGATCTAGTAGAGAGGCTAGAAGATTTAGTAGATAAACTGGTAATATTAATACAATTATAAGACAAAATACAAGAGGCGTACCTGAGAGCACACGATAAATTCCACATAAGTTAACTAATAACAATAACTTCTAAGAATCTTAATAAAAAGAGGTCAGTGGTTATAGTGAGAGGAGGAGGTGGGATTTCAGCTGGGCACGAAAATAGATAGAATTTGGATGGGGGAAAGAACAGGAAGCAAAGTTACAGATTCCGTAAAGCAAAGTATGTACAAGGCACAGCAAACAGAGCAGCCTGGCTATCCTCTTAAGGGCAAATGTACAAATTTGAAATAGCATTAAGTCAGAATGAAACATTTCCATTTTTATCCAAAATTTTTCACTATGATGTTATAGCTCAAAGGAAAATAGTATATTCTACTTTTATATATTCAGATGGAAATGTATAGACCAATCAAGGTATCAAATAAGTCTTGACATCCTCACTTTTTATCACTAATTTTTGGAATGTAATCTCAGCTACTGGATTGGGTAGGAGACCAAGAATGTAGTTTTGTTTGTTTCCTCATAGAAAGTAGCATACTTAAACAATGCAGGACATATAAAAAAAAGTAGTAGCAGTTTGGGATTTTAATCCTGGCTCTGTCACTTTATTTAAAATTTATTGTGAAGGTTCTGTTCTACAAATACTTATTATGAAGGCTCTCTTCTAGGCTCTAGGATATAGCAGTGAGCAAAACATACTAAGTACTTGCCCTCATGAAGCTTATATGAAGAACTATGTGACCTTGGGAAAATTACTAAAAGTTTTTTTTTTAAAAAAACAATACAAGAAAGGCCTTAATTAGTTGCAACAGGAAGTGGCACAGGAGGGGAAACAACGTCTTCCAAATGCCATACACAGACTCAGTTGCCACCCTTCAAAAGCTAAATGTTTTTGACCCCCAGTTTCCTCATCTGTAAATCTGAATTAATATTAGTGATACTATTAAAAGAGAATATATACATATACATATATATAAATTATTTATAAACAAGTTAGTAGCTATTAAATGATAAATGGTTAAAAATCTTAGTCATTATCAGGTGTAGTTTGCTATATCATATTATACTTTTAGTGTATATGATTTAATTTTCATATTTTAGATATACATTGTGTTTTCAACCTATGGAACAATGTGGTAAAGAGGAAAGGGGTCAAAAATCTACAGTAATTAGAAGTCCTGGTTTCAATCCTTAGTTATACCATTTAGTAGCTGTGTAATCTTAGACAAACATCTGTGCATTAGTTTCCCTAACTATTAAATAAGGATAAAATGATGTGATCCACCTATATATTAGGCTGTAGCAATGAACAGATGATAATTTCAAAATGTTAAGAAGCATATAAATAAAATTTAATTTAGCTTTATTACATACCATGCTCTGTCTAATAACAATGTGTCTGAAAATTACAAACACTTGTTATTTGGAGATACACAGCAGGAAGAAGAGCACTAGAAGAAGTCATTTCTTGAGTGGACCAAAATTACTTCAGAAATAATGCACCTTATACAAAATGAACCATTCTTCTCTTTCCTACTACAGGACTAAGCATGGCTATCTAGAATTATGTTTGAACAGTATCAGCATATCTCTGCTACTTTGCATAATTTCGGAAGATTCAAAGAGAGATGGTATTTATTTAGAAAAAAGATTTCATAACTAAGACTATCAGATACAAACTTGTGTTATCCACATGAGTCTATTTTTGTCTTTCAGTGCTTTCAGTGGGAAAGTAGACTGATGAGTGAAATGGGCTAAGAAAAGCAAAAAGACTGAAGGAAAAGAAGTAAAAATGACAGGAGTGTAAATGAGAGAAAAGCATTAAAGAAAAAAAAAAACAAAAGGAAAGAGGGGTCTTAACAGTGAAGCAATATAAAAAATTTTTTTTCCTTGGTGTAAAGAAATAGATGCAGGGATAAACTAAGTAGATGTAAAAAACAGAATAAAGAAAATACACACTGATAAGAGAACAAAAGAACGAAAAAATCAAAGCAATGGTGACAAGATAAAGAGAAAACAGAAAGGAAGAAATAAACCTACAAGACAGATGTCTGATGTCTGAGATAGATGCTTAATCTGTACATGTCACAGGCAAATAAAAGAAACTGGTTAAGAATTTAAAAACTGGTTAAGAAATTAAAAACAGTACCAAAAAAAAATCACTTTTTGCTTGCATTCTACATATACAAGTAAATACTCTTTATGATGGTGTATTTCAAAAACCTTACACAATTAATTTATGGAATCTGGATACCAGAGGTAATTTTTAAAATATTTTAATTCTGTCATAAGATTGTGGTTGGCAGACTGGATCATATAGAAGGAAGCTTAGGACAACTGGTAGAGAACGAGGTAGCATGACGATCCTGATGTAGTCACACACAAAAAGGGGGTAATACAACTACATTGGAACAAACAAGCTATTTATTAATTCCAAATCTAATAATTGTTTTTGTTTTTCAAATTATATAAGTAATGAGATGCTTTTCAGAAATTTAAATATTATAATCTGCCTAACTTTTGCTTGACTCATTGTATGAAGTGTTTTGGGTGTTCTTGGGCAGGATACCTTTTTTTGGGGGTCTTGAGAATTTATATGTTGCTTTCACTACTCCTTAACTGTCATTTCTTACTCAACAGACTGACACATAATCAAATGTCTTAAATGTTAGAAATGCAATCCCAGAAAGTAGAGCAATTATGCTGTGGTCTAGGAGTAGAATATAGAAAATAAAACCCTAGAAAGCAATGTATTAATATTTCCCTTCAAAGGTGGTATGAAGTATTTTATTAATGATCTTTTAAAGTAAAGTAAAAATAGCTCAAGTTGAATAATCTGAAATGTTACTATTTTTCTACAGTGTCATTTATAAAATGTTAATTTCTCTACATTTAAATGTTCTGATTGAGTTAAACTTCTGGCATCCATAATAAGGCTTTGAAAATTGCACAAATGTCTCATATATATAATGCATAGTATGTATACCAAGCAGAATACATCAAAGTGCAAATAAAATTGTTTGTGCCCTCTACAGAATTAGAAATCCTTGGGCACACTGCTATTATATTTTGATTCCATGCTGCTAGGACTCCAAACTGCAAAGGTTCGCTGGGTGGGACAAGAGCAAAGGACAGAGTTCCTTCATTATACTATCACTGAACTATTTTAGCTTAAATATTTATTAAAATATTAATTAGCCTTCCTCCCTCCATCTGCCTTCAGAAGTTAGGCTGAGGGACCGTGGATGGATGGTTGCTCATAGGAAAACAAAGCATTATCCAGTAAAACTTACCACCCAAGATGAAGAATGTTTTGTACAGTGCATTATTATTTCAGCAGGTACTATGTCTTAGAATTGTTAGGCGACATGAACTCTCTCTTATGGACAACATAACAGCATAATACCTTGAAGAAATAGCATGTTGGGAAGCTGCATTGGAAAGTTTTCTTTCTTTTGCATATATCACAATAAAATTATTTTGGAAAATTTTCCTTGAAGTAGTGTATATCACAAAAAGAAACAGCATTTGCATTTGAGACTTCTATAAACACTGAGATAAGAACTATATGTTTTGGGCTTTGGAATAAAAAAAAACAGAAAGCATTTCATCTAAGTAGACAACTATGGGAAATAAGTGACTAAAAGTTAAAGAATAGTTTCTTTAAAAAACACTACTTTATAGAAAATAAAATATAAATAAAGTAAAAGTAACAATGAAGGAAAGTAGTGATCTCACTTACTCTGATATACAATTGCATCATTTCTTTTTCTCTTTGGGGGTTACGATACTTCTCATAGAAATCACGTCGCTTCTTTGTTTCTTTAGAAACTTTATCTTTTCTTTCTCGTTTTTCTGCTGGTTCATCTGAACTATCAGAAGATGACTGTACATGTATCTTCGGCTTTTCTACTTCAATATAGTTTTCATTGGGATTCAGTACTATTACTCCATATCCTTCCTGTTTGAAATGAAAGAGGGTGCATAATTTAATCTTTGAATCTATTTCAATTTATTAAAAAAGTTTACAAAATCTTAGACTAAGTAATATAGTTGCATATTCACTAAAATATTCTTTTAGGAATAATTATGGTTTTAATTTTTCCAAAAGAAGGTCACTTAAAATTGCTTGCCTTTATTGTATATGTAAATAAGCATATATTATCTATAAGAACAAAACATTGCAATACAAAGATTATAAAACTTAAATTTTAAAAAGTATAATATGCATCTCCCAGAATCCCTAAAATGATTGAAATAAATTGTGAAATAACAAGAATACTTTCAAAACCACACTGAAATTGAAAATACACATTTTGAGAAAATAACGTCTTTGAAATTGAAGTTTACAATTCAAACTACATTTTCATGGATTCTGTTTCTTTACAATTGCTCTTTAATGAGCATTTTTATTTGTTTGAACAAATAAGCAATTAAAAAGGAATAAATCAGATCCAACATTCTACAAGTTTATATATCTATATTATCAGGAACATAGAATATCTACCTGTGGACCTTGGATTCTATTCACCTCTTTTCTTTCAGGAGAAAAGACAAATCATAAAACAAAATAAGTCACAGTTGTACTACAATGCATGGAAGCAACTCTTTAACCTCAAAATTGCTTTCATTTTCCAAACTAACATAATAATTTCTCTTTATTAAAAACTAGGACCAGGAAACAAGTACAGTTCCAAAGTTAACAAATATAGCTTGTTGAGCTATTAAGGCTTTTTTTAAAGTTTGTAAAACATATGTTTTCCTCTCTGACTCATTTCTAGCAAGGCAAATATTTCTATGGTTATAATTAAGGAAACTTTTGATATTTATATTATAACTGATGGAATAACTTAACCATGAGAAAATAGAGGATAAACAATAACCACTGACAAGCATGTGCAACACAAATTTTTGAAGCTATTATATATCTCTTCTATTCAATTCTACATTGTGGGTGTCCCAATTATGTCCTTATAAAATACTTTAAGGTCACATTTAAAAGGCGTCTTATATTACAATAAGAACATAAGAGCTATAGAAAATAAAAGTTATAAAATTTCATCCTTATTTTAAGAAAAGGTACTATATATTTTTTTCAGAAGTATGACTATAGAATCTTAAAACTTGAAGTTTAAAACTTAATTCTTTTTTTGCCAAACCAACCATGAGAAAATGATTTTTAAAAACTGTTAGTAATAATAAACCAATATTAGCATTGACTCAATTATCTTATTTTTAAATATGCTACACTGCTGCACATTTGGTCACTTTTACAGTTGATTTCATAAACTACTTACAAACTTCATTGGGATGGGTTCAATTTTTACCCCCAATCAAATGATATTATTGTCTAAAACCATGATTTGGTTTGGAAATATTCAAGATCATTAATGTTCTGACTTTAATGATAGGACATTAATTAAGATATAGTCATCTTACATATGTGAAAACTACATAATAATATATAGCAAACTGATAAAATATCATACATTCTTCAACAGATGTTCAAACAAAACTTTTAGATAAATATCTCTTTCATGAAAGGCTTATAAAACACTTTATAAATTTTTAAATTTAAACATACTACATCAAAGCACAAGAGGAGAATTTTTTTTCCCGAAGTTTCCTAGCTGGTAAGTCCAAAGTTTTACCAACAAAAGATATTTTATTTTGTTCTGCTTTATTCTAATCTGTATAGCTATTCAAAAGTCTTGTAATTCATTGTGATCACTGTCAGGTAGACAGATTGTCATTTGGTGATTTTCTACAGTTGGACACACTTGACTAGTTATTAAAATCACATTTGAAGCAAGTTCCTACCCCTCTCCCTTGTGCCTCTTACAACTTTTCACGCCCTTCTCAAATTTCAGCCATAACTTCTCCTCCCACCAAAAGTAAGTTAAAGAACACTGTTGCACTCTGCTAAACAGGGTGAAATAGAGGCATTCAGTACACTGTCTCTGGTGTAAGGAACATAGTCAAAAAAGGTCACCATAGGCCAAAAAGAAAATTGCCTCCTTACTAGATTCTGTACTGTGAGTAAGTGGTCTCCTGTCATGTTTCTTCCCTCCCTTCTCTGAGTGAATTGAACTTTAAACACACACACACACACACACACACACACCCTCTCATACTCACACAGGAGTCAGAGTTAGCAAACCCAAAATAGAATCTTATTATTCTTAGAGACGAAAAATAGTGATATACTACATTTTAATGATAATATGAAAAATTTCAAACTCAGAGTAACAAAGTATGACTTTAATAAATTGATATAATATGAATATCATCTCTGCACAATGAATAAATTTCAAATAAAGGTAAACTCTTCAAGCAAAATTTAGTCACCAAAGAATTATAAACTATTATCCTAACTTACAACTTAATCAGTAGAAACAATATTATCATAATATCAGGCTTATTTGACTGAAACTTTCATCAATTTTTAGAAATCACAGATTGAAAAATTATTGTGCTTACTTGATTTTAAATACATTCTGAAATTTGATGTGTCCCATCTAAATAAGTATAAAAATAGACACATATAAATCATCAAAGAAGTAGTATTTGTCTAAGTTATTGATTATGTAACCGAAAATTATATGACTCATTTGTTCAATTTTATAAAGACACAATGTCAATTTTTCACTTAGGCATCGCCAGATGAAAAATGATTCTATTTCTAAATCACCACTATATAAATCAATTAAAGAATTTTTATCATTTAGATCTCAACGATGCATGTTTCTCTTTAAACACCTGAACTATTTAGAAAATATTTTATACTTTAGATCTTTCACATTGTCAATTTAATTAATGTAACAACAATCAAGAAATATTCAGGAACGTTTTCTGCAGAAATGAGAGCTGATTTTAATAAATGTCTTTGTTGCAAATTCAATTACCATTCTGTAAAAAATTAACATTTTTCAATTAAAAATTTTTTGATAAATTAATTAATGCAATATTCACAGAAACCATTCATACCATTTTAAAATGAGTAAGAGAAAGCATGAGCAACAAAATATATTTAACATCCCACCTACATGTTCTAACCACAGATACACAGTAAAACTTCATCTTTTCCTTCTATTCTCTGTCATATATAAGATCATCAAAAAATCCCTTTAAGCTACAAAGGTTTTTGTCATGTCAACATTAATGTATGGAAACTATCGAGTCAAAGCAAATAAAGTAAAACAAAGCAGAGACAAAATATCGGTAGTTAAATTTAACTGTTTTAAATAGAATAATACCAACTTATTAAAAAATCATAATAAATGTCATTTTAAAAAGTGATTCTTCCTATCCCTGGTAATTCAATCAGTACACATCAAAATAAGTAGAGATGTTTGTGTGACCTTTAATGACTCTACCCAAAAACTACACTATATATAAAACTACACTATAAAGGCATCAAGAAGAATATAGTAAAAGAACTATATATTGCTATTCTAATAAGGAAACCTCCATAACTTACGATTAGAATCTCAAACACTGTATACTGAAGTATTCCTTTTATATTTAATTATTCTTTAAGCATGCTAAATTTCTCATAAGATGAAAAGTTAGGCCATTTCAAATACACATGGAAACCTCTCCTGTTAGCTTTAAAAAGATAAAATGATAAAACTAATTATCTAACATTCTACAACTAAATAAATAAAACTTCTGGCATCTTTTATAATGATTGACAAAATCAATTCCAATACCCAACATTTCAAGAGACAAAGCATACATAAAGTTGTTAATTAACTCTATGTATCACACAGTCTAACAGAAGATCAAGAAGATGAGCAAGAGGACAGATATTGTTAAAAGTAAGCTTTATCTTTTTAATTCGTCTCCTTCCATTTTCTATATGGTTGTAGCTATAACTGTAGTTTTATTTTCAGAACTGTGTTTATAAGATAAACTATGGGATCTTAAGCAGAAACTCTCAAAAGTTTATCACTAGACATAGTTTTTTGTTCAGCACAAATACTTGTGATTTAAATGGAATACACAGGCCTTCAGGCCCTCTTTACTTTGAAGTCTATGGATGTACTTACTAACAAATAATACTTCATTTGTCAATCAATCAACAGATGATGGCTTAGGTCAGAAAGGTCTAAAACAGACAGGTGATGCCAAACACAAAGAACCAAATTAAATCGGTAGTGATATGTACTTATCAAGAAGATTCTGCAAATAGATAAAATTTAAAAATGCCTGACCAAAACCAGACTGTACTTTTAACCCCAAATGAAATCTTGCTAAAACTGAAGATTTATCCAAGTTAATTTGCCTATTAATTACCAATTATAAGGAAAGTAGAAAATAGGGGTTAATTCTACATCTTTTTAAATATCTTGTGGTTGGCTAATAAAAAATCAGCTGAAAGCACTCAGCTCTGCGTATTAACCTACCAATACTGCAAGCCACATGTGACCAAAGAGTTCAAGGGTCAAAGTTGAATTCTTTGACCTATGGAACTATCTGTTTTGGTCTTCAGGCAAAGGCTCTGTAAGGGATCATTTAACACAAATTTATCAGTCATATTTCTCAAGTTCAGCATTCTGTCTGCTTGGTTTGAAAGAAGATAGGTGCTCATCCTCAAGGGAAATGAAACCCTAAGTATTTTATCTACAAACTACTGGACAACTACAAACCCATGGGCAAACTACTGTCCATTCATCTTTTCTGAAAGATGTGTGCTGTGTTTATTCTCATTTTTTTTTCACAAGAAGGGTATGTATATGTCTGTGTTGCGACATCCTAGGTGCAACAGTGAGATGAGGTCACGGCAACCAATCAGAAGTCACTAGTGAAGCGTTAAAGTAAACGTTAGAGCTGTTAGAGCTGCAGCTCTGCTTGAAAAATGCCCCCTCCATTATTTCAGCAATTTTCTCAAGACGTGACCTGGGACTGAAAAGCCTGAAATGTCACTTGACTCCGTTTTGTGTTTCTTCTCAATGTGTATTTAGGTAACAACACCCTACTAATATTTTGTAAAAATGTTCGTTATAACCATACTTCAACTTGTGGCTCCCTGAATTCTAATGCTGTGTTCCATGGTATAAAAATACCATACTATGGACCAACATAGATTATCCCAGTTAAGTTTCCAACTTCAAATAGCTCATCAAGTTAGTCAGTAAAAGAAAACATGCCACAAAAAGTTTTCAGAGGACCACCTGTTGTCTATTATTTTTACATAGCACTTACTCATAAATCATAACACAGGGTAATTAATCAAGCTGTCAAAGAGAAGGTCAAAGGTTATATGGTAGAGTCAGAAGGTCATGCATGGGCTGATAGAGGTCAGGGTCACACTGCATTCCTCATTATCAAGTTGGGATGAGAGACGGCCCAAGCAAACAAAAGTGAAAGCAGATGGAGAAGTGAGTGGATAAAAAAAAAAAAAGAAAATTTCACAAACAAAAAGAAAAGTGAAAGAAGACTGTCAGCTGCCTTCAAATGAAGAATAGAAGAGAAAAGAAATACACTGAAATGTGCTCAAAGGAGCTCAAGAACATAAAGAAACTACAGTTTTATTAATTAAATAAATTGAATATAACTTTTCTTGCCCATTTTATTGGTGCATACTAAGCAATATTAGAAAATACGTGTTTGGCATCTTTATACCTTCTCTAGCTAGTGTGCTTAAGATTAATTAAGGTAAGGCAAAGAGTTCCAAGGATGAAGTATGATTTACAAAAAGAAAAAACAAAACTTATAATAGGAGGGGTTTTTCAACCCTTTAATATTGTTTGAGGGTTACAACATAGATGAAATAGTTTTAAGCCATAAGACAAATAATTTCTTGAGTATCATACAAAGATATTCACAAACATAAATGCATCATATGAGTCCTTTTGAATAACAAAACAGTTATAAAATATTCTATTATTACGCTGGCCTGAATTAGATGCAGAATACTGTGCAAAATTAGCTGTCACCCTTTGCTCAAAATCTTTGTTAATCTCATTTTGAATGTTTGCAGCTTTATCAACACATGCATCAATGTCAGCTCCTTGGTTACTGAACCGCTGTAGTTGGAAGAAGATATAATTAAAATGTTTTGGCACAGAAAAGGTGAAATTGTATCTTCCCTTGTTCCCTTAGGAGTCTGTAAAACATGAAGGATATATTGACAAACACACACCCTTGTCTCCAGTTCTGACATCTCAGGTCATCCAAGTGCTATTTATTTTAAAACATTCACTTTGTACTTGCCCATATTATCACCTACTCCATTTCTGACTTTTCCTAGGTTTTAGAACATTATGTTGCTTAAAACCTCACAAATTTTTCTTCTACTTATCGATAATTTATTTATGGAAGAATTCCATAAATGAACAATACCATCATAAAATAAATACATTTACCATTCATTATCAAGGACAGAAATATGATAATAATACAGCTTTGTGAAATCTTTTATATTCTTTGCTTCTCATTCTCATAAAATGGCACAAACATACACCCACAAATTTACATATTAAACTCAAAAGAAGTAATTAGTTACAACTGTTGCACAGTCAATAACAGATCAAAATCCCTAAATGGATCTAGGGAATCCTACAGACACATCTTTATCATACGGTCCAAAGCAGGCTTGGATGGTCAGATTTATCTTACGAACATTATTGTTCTGCATGGCAGTTATGCCTCTGTGTTTTAAAGTGCTGAATCAAAGTTCAATGTTCCACTAAATTCCTGTTAAAATCCATTATAAAGTTGTGTAAATATTGTATTTTATGAAACATCTCTGGTAGCCATATGGTCTTTCAAAATATTATCACTTTGACCCAATCATATACCATACAAACACATGCTTAATTTTTTAAGTTACTCGTAAAGTCTATTTAAGAACTATAGTAGATAAGTGATTCACTCTTAAAATATGCCATCTTTCTCTTTCTTTTTTATTCCAATTAAAATATCATGTGTTTAAAATATTTTTGTTGTTAGTTTCAAGAATCTATCAGTGCTTTGCTTGTGGTCCAAGAGTCCACTTGCAAGTATGTATGAGGATATAATCAAGGATCCCCAGTATTTATTTATTTTTTATTTTTTTTTTTTTTTGAGACAGAGTCTCGCTTTGTTGCCCAGGCTAGAGTGAGTGCCCTGGCGTCAGCCTAGCTCACAGCAACCTCAAACTCCTGGGCTCGAGTGATCCTTCTGCCTCAGCCTCCCGGGTAGCTGGGACTACAGGCATGCGCCACCATGCCCGGCTAATTTTCTCTATATATATCAGTTGGCCAATTAATTTCTTTCTATTTATAGTAGAGACGGGGTCTCGCTCTTGCTCAGGCTGGTTTCGAACTCCTGACCTCGAGCAATCCGCCCGCCTCGGCCTCCCAGAGAGCTAGGATTACAGGCGTGAGCCACCGCGCCCGGCCCCCAGTATTTATTGAGTCAATAATTTATTAAACACTGATTCATAAACAAATATTTAATAAGCACCTACTATCTATCAAGCACTATGCTAGGAATACATAGGAGTATACCTATCCTACACATAAGAGTAACCTTTCATTTTAAGATATTTCCATTCAGTGGGAAATTCCAAATCAGAATCAAGTACAGATTCCTAAAATATCTATATGAAGTCATTTCAATTTTCAAAAGAAAAAGGAATGTAAAAAGAAATTAAAGGAGAAAAGAATAATGATAAAATACTACTAAAACTAATCTAGCTAAACTTTCAGATGATTAACCTTAAATGGTAAGCTATGTGTTTGTGTTGAATAGTACTTAAACTTACTCCACAACAATGAAAATGTAGTGTTTGGGGATGTGTGTTTGTGTGTGCATGCCATGTTGTATACATTCAGATATTTTAACAAGTAACATCATTTCATAATCTAAGGGAAAAGCTTCAATATATGTCTATCTCCTAACAGGTGCAACTGAGTATAGCTATGAATTTCCCTTCCCACAGTGACCTATGTCAGAAGATCTTCTCATACTTCTTCTGCTAAATAATTTAATTACTTATGAGTTATGGTTTCTTTGTAACCTTTTAAATGACTAGCTCATTAAAATGCAAAAATATGCAAAACATGATGTCACTGGGTCAAACAGCTGTGTTGGTAAAATTATGGCTGTGAATGTCCCCAAGAACATGAAAATATTAATAATTTATATTGCTCATTAGATGGCAAAAACTCTTTAAACAGATTTAGAGACAGATTAATTTTATAATCACAAAATGCTACACTACCTCATGGTAACAAATCTTTCCACCATCTGTGACCCTTTGGTATACATAAAACATATAAAAATTCATAATGGCTTAAAGTTTTTGCATTATAATACGCATATTCAGGAAAAAAGTCTTAAGAACCTGAAATACAGAGGTAAAGAACTTTGTTTAAAAAAACATAGCCATTTGCCAACTTTAATATCAACTTAATTTTCTTCCAAAGAGACATGATGCAGTAACAGCAAATAAGTTATAGTATGAGACAGTCAACAAGTCATAGTCCAACAAACCAATATAATAATATATTCTTAAAAATGTCACACTGTGAGTTCAAATCTTTTGTAGAAAGTTCTCAGTGAATGACAAGAGTGATGAAATTATGTAAACAAAGTACTATCA